>NC_090021.1:63877603-64180633 GCF_037176765.1 Anolis sagrei
ACAATAAAGATTTAAACCAATTGCACTAGTTCAAGGCTTCAGAAGATCGGGAACAAGCCCAGCAGAAGCTGTACCTCCATAAACTATACCATATCTAACCCTTCAATACATTATATCTACTTTATGATTTTTGTGTAACTTGCATCTTTCAGTTGTGTACTGTATCCATTTCTTGTACAAAATGTATCTAAACTATTTTATAGAAATGTATCAAAATGTAGCCCAGAGACAACCACCCTTCTGTGGTCCTGCTGAAACCCCCCTGAGAATAGAAAAGTTGGGCTATTTCCCAAGCCATCAAGTTCATTGTGTGAATGTACATACAGATAGATGATTTTCTTTGCCGGCCAGATAAGACAAATGTTTGTATAATTCACCTGAAGCTGAGAGCCTGCTGTTGCCTTGAGGAAATGGACTTAGAGATTGTGCATTTGTTAATTCCTTTATTGACAGTCAAGCCATTGATGACCCAGGATCAGCACTTTAGTCCTCAGAGTCTTGCACCTTTGTTTTTTGAGCTCCATATCTTTCTTTATCATGGAACTGGACACTTGAGCTAATAAAAAACTTACCAACATTTCATTGGTATTGTCTTCTCCTAGATCGTACCCTCCCAGGGTGCATCTCTGCAACTGAATGGTCCTTCACCCTGAACCAATTCCCAGCTGCCATTCTCCTCATCAAGGAAATGCCCACCTGGAAGCCATGACATCAGCAGAGCTTTCAGCCAATCCCAGCATGGATCCTAGTGAGCCCCTTTTCTGGCCAATCAGGGGAGGAAGTGGGAGGTTTGAATGGCTGTCAAATCTGTATAAGATACCTTGCATTTCTCTGTACAATTATGCTTGCACATTTTGAAGCAAATTGCTTGTACCTGTACCCTTTTGGCTGAACCATAATAAACCACTGTGGTTTGTCTTCAGTCTGGTGAGTTGGTTTCTCTTTCCTGGCCCTTCTGGTTTAGCATACACTCACTTCACTCTTAAGGAGCACATTTTACTTTGGAAGTTAATCACTCTGATACTCTTAAGTTGACAAAAATACAAAAGCTACTATTTATTGTAGGAAATACATTGTAATGTTGAAGGAGATAGGGGCCCTAATTATATTTAACTAAGGTGGAGATGCAGGGGGCATGCTGATCCCCAGCTTCTGAAGTAGAATTAAACATGTCTTCTTTCTAAAAAGATAAGAGTAAATTCTTAAGAAAGAGGACAACAACCACAAGCATACTGGTCTAGGGTAGTAAGGAAAATCACCAGTAGTAAGAAGAGGTAAATGACTTTCTAGTCAACCTAACTCTCATCCACCCATCTCCAATACTTGATCTAAAGCTTGTGTTGCATTCTGTCACTTCCAACAAGGAAAATATTTGGGTGTTGGTTGTTTTTTGGGGGGGTGGGGGTGGGGGGAGGTTTGCATTGTGATCATTTCATTCCCTTCAGCTGCTACTTCTCAGGACATTCAATGTGTACTACTCAGCTTGTTGTTCCCTCTTGAATTCAATTACATTGGTCTTCCTAGGAATGTGATCTCACTCCCATCTGCTGATATCTGCAAGTTTTTCACTTCCTTCTTAGCTTCCTGCTGTTTTGAGCCAAGTCTTTGTATTGTCCTCTGTGAAAATCAAACTAGTCTGAGTAACAGTCTAGGTGCTACAAATATATGCTTTGTTCTGTTGTATTCTCCTCACTTTTTATGTGGATTGAGTCATTCTTACTGACAAAATCTTCTATAGCCCAGGAAACCAGGATGCTTCCAGCTAATGGCAATGTTGGTAATTTGCAATATATCAAATTGTCAGTATTTTTCATTTCATGATATATTTTTTAAATGGTAGAATTAAAATGAATATAAAAACAAAACTATTCAAACAATTAAAAAATTAGGAAACTATCAAAAACTAACCCTCGCTTGCAAACACAAGTGGGCTCAATTTTTTCAGGTGGATGTTCTGAGCTAGTAATAACCATGTTTTGAGCAAAATAATGAGTTTTCATTGGATTTCATCTTTTCATTTTATTGTAATAAAGTAAGCATAAAATCTGCTCAGATTTCCAGGAATAGTTGTATTGATCTATCAAAACAAAGCAGCATGTGCATTTAACATATATTTATTTCCTTTATCATGATACTTATCCTTAAACCCTTGAACTTCATGGATGTATTTCATTCAGTTTAGACAGGAACGGGTGCCTCTCCTTGAATCTGGCTCCAGAGCCACCAATCCTTGGCAAGATATGACCCACTACAAATAACCCCCGGCTGAAATGTGACCCTCATCAGGAAAAAAAAAATCTCACTTCTGTGGGGTAAATGATGTGAGGAGCATTTTTTTCATATTCTGTCACAAATAGGCTTGCACTGTGACACATACATTTGCACAAATAAGTGTTCCTTATGCATGTGGATGTAATCCCGTGAGAATTGCAGGGCCTGATATTATCTTTTCCTTCTGACATGAGGATGTTGGGCCAATCCCAAAAAACTGTCATTAATTGCATATATCTACTTGTACATCATCATTTTTGTATCCAGTACATTTGTGGATTTATTTTGTACAGTTGCTATTTAGCATAATGCTGCTTAGCTACACAGAGTTGTGTAACATTCATTTCCTCATCTCTTCTTGTATTTTGAATGAGCATGTTCTTAATTTTAAGTTGCTTTTCTGTAGCCTGTGATGGCTTATACAACTGCTGCCCTCTGAGTGTGGCTTTGCATGACAATGATGCATGTTACCTGGCAGGAAGAGGGATTATACAGTGGGAAAAACAAGAATAAAGCCTGTTTGAGCAGCAGTGGTAGACATTACAAATAAAGTGCCTAAGCTGGAAGGAAAACATCAAGGCTATCAGACAAGCACAAGAATGCTCTCACACAAATGTTGGCAAAGTAGTTAAAGAAGAAATATTGGGACTTAGTACCTCTTGACAAACAGGATTATGATGTTCTTATTTGCAAGTTTTACATGACAAAATTCACATTTGTTTGAAAAATATACAATCCCATCATATTTGGCAGACTGCAAGTTTCTTCTGGTGTGAGAGAATCGGACGTTTACAAAGATGTTGCCCAGGGGATGCCTGGATGCTGTTACAATCCTGTGGGGAAGCTTCTTTCATGTCCCCTAGTCACACAGAAGACTGGGCAACTTGGAAGGTGCTGAACAGGCTGTGCTCTGGCACCATGAAATGCAGAGCTAACCTTAAGAAATGTAACTACAAAGTGGAGTCCACTACATGCGAGTGTGAAGAAGAGCAAACCACAGACCACTTACTACAATACCGTCTGAGTCCTGCCACATGCACAATGGAAGACCTTCTCACAGTAACACCAGAGGCACTCCAAGTGGCCAGCTTCTGGGCAAAGGACATTTAGTATAATGCCAAGTTTAAGTGTGTTTGTGTTTTTAAATACATTATAACTACCCCCTTAATTCGCTTCTGACACGATCAATAAATTAACAAACAAACAAATAAATAGAGCAGAAACCTTATTCTCATTTTGTCTCTTTGGAATTCATCCGTTCAGCTGGTAAGAATAATAAAAACTGAATGTATACACTAAATTAAATATAAAGTATGCAAACTAACTATAACATATGCTATATCTTACCCCTTATCTAGAATCCCAGAATCCAAAATATTTCAAAATTTTGGGTGACATAATGACATATTTGCTTTCTGCCTCATGTACAACATTATTAAACATATATATAAAATTACTTGCAGAATTTGTGTATAGTATGGTATATGTGACACATAAATGAATGTCTAGTTTAGACTTGGATCCCATCTCCAAGATATCTCATTATGTATATAGATATATATTAAAATCTGGGGAAATGAAATATTGAACATTTCTGGTCACCATTATAATGTGGGTTATTTGTTTATAACCCACCATTATAATGTGGGCTATTTGTTTATAATTGTTGTCTATATATGTTCTATTTTATTGTTGTGTTGGCATCGAATTGTGCCTTCTGTAAGCCGCCCTGAGTCCCCCCTTGGGGGTTGAGAAGAGCGGGGTAGAAATACGCGAAATAAATAAATAAATAAATAAATTTGCACAAATGTTGCAGGCCTGATGTGAAGGACTGTCTGGGTGTTGGGGACCACACTAAATCTTTTATAGGATTTTGGAGGTTCATGCCTGCTGAAAAAAATGCCAAAACGTTTTGGGCTCCAAGTGTTTTCCAGAGTCATTTCTTCATCTTTTTGACTTTCTCTGGACAATTTCACAACAGGCCTGTTTTTCAACAAGAAATAAATATTGCTATATGTCTAAAATAGCCATGAGACTTCAAAACATGAGGAATTTGCACCCCACACCATCTAGGGTTATATTTGTGTCCTAGGACCCATCGACGCTGTCATATAATACAGCTAAACTGCATTATATGGCAGTGTAGATAGGGCCCTGGATAATCATGGGATGCGTTTCTCCCCACCCTGCAATGTAAACATGAGGGAGAAAATAGCCTTTGTAGGAGTCCCCAAACTTATTGAACTTATCAGCATATGTAGAAGTGAAAGAAGTGTCCCCATAAAATGACTGCCATGCTGGGAATGGAACTGACAAGGGCCACAGTATATGGCCAGACAATTTGCTACACTAAAGCAGGTCTGCCTGAAGCAGCATTATTTTTTTTACTTAAGATCCCTATCTCTTTTTGGTTATTTTCCTGGGTACATGGGTGTGGTCTCATTAACAAGTGCCAGTTCGTGGTACAGTGTGACTGATAAGGCAATAACATGGTGGCTGGAAGGGAATGTGTTTGAATTATTCATATTTCTGAAAGTAAATATTTTAGAAATTGGAAATAATTGTAATAGCACCCAACTACTATTAGGGCCTTAGAAGAGTAAGAAGCTCTTTTCTGTGATAAGGGCAACCTCTTCCACTCCTGACTGGATTCTTCTAAGCCATGCAGCTGTAGTCTGCTTTATTTGTCCTTCTCTTTGATCAGGGAACTGTGGAAGGCTTGCCGGGAAGGGCTGTCACTCCCCATCATGAAGCACTCCCCCATCACAAGACCATCTGGGAAAGAAATCTTGTGACTCTAGATGAGAGGACGACTACTGATACTCTGTTCATGGCCTGTCAGTTTTTACTTTGGGAACCTGGTGTTTGCTTCCCTGAGGAAATTCTGAATAAGCTCATGGATGCACGAGTGCTTTGCTCAGTCAGGCTTACTACTATGACTGAACATGGCTGCCAATCATTAGAAGGGTTGCTAGTGAACCAAAACCACCAATGTCTCCTTTCACAAAGAGTGACATTGTTGCATGGTCACTACTTCCAAGGCAATGGATTTGCACTGCTTAGTGGCCACTAAAGGTAAACATTACTAACTTAATTAGTTAGTTTTCTTATGAAATTCACTATGTGTTTCATGTTATATTTAATCCTCCTTCTCCATGGTTAAGTTTCAGTCCTGATAATGAGGTGGCAGGGGAGGAGATTTGCAGATTGAAACATGTAATGGATGTGCTCCTATTTACATCTTAATATAAAAATGTGTTGAGAGCATAATACCCGAGAGACATAAACTACTCATGATGCAACTGTGAACTATTTCTCATTTCTGTGGGAGAATGTATCAGCTACATCTGCAGACAAGCCAGAAGGTAACATTTATTGCTCAGTCACAAACATGTTTACCTTGAAGCAGCAAGTCATCCAACTGTCCTGATTTGAGAGGATTGATCCTCTTCATCTCCCTTTTCAGCAGCTTTAACAATGTCCCAATTTATCTGCTCAACTTTCACTTTTTCCCTTTGACCTCAGTTTATTTAATCACTCCAAACTGATTTAAAATGACAAATATAGTGTTTAATTAACTCAGCAGAGAGGAGAGAATTTTGCTCTTCCCAGTTGGCTCAATCAGAGGCAAACTGATGCAAAATTTCCCAGTTTGTTAATTAATTAGTATTCTGTCTCATTAATAGCCTTGACCATCTTATCACACTCTTCTGTTGCTTGGCCATATGATACCTGGTTTTCATTGATGAAATGTTGAAAACTATGAAGTAAGCCCCCCTCTGAGTTGAATAGATTTTATTTGTTAATAGAGATGCTTCAGTTAAAAGTATTAGGCTTCTATCCTGTTGGTAGTCTTGGATAGAGAAATCCTGTTAAATCAATGGAATTGCCTGCCTGTTGAATTCATCGTTCAAGAATTGATTTAATTAATCTAGTTTGAAATAGGACTAGCAATATGATTAAAGTCTTAATCGCCAGCTTCCTATTTGAAAAGGAAATATACGCTTAGATTTTTGGAGCCATTGATTTATATTATTTCCCTCAAAATTATCTTTGAAAATTTTATAGTTTTCTGATGCTCAATTCTTATGTTTGCCTCCTTTGATTTTAAAATGGATTGCTGGTAGAGAAACATAGAACACACTGACCAGTTTTTGTATACACTAATTTGGTATGACTTGTTATTTATTGCTACTGTCATTCTTTTTTTTGTTTTTTGTTATGGGAATCTGTCCTGAAGACACAAATTGGAAGAAACAGAACCAATAAATATAAATTAACAATGGGTTTGCATGTATGGATTTGTATGCTATTTACTGCATAAGAATACCATGGATTTGAATGTGTGGCTGTCATGATCATATCTGTTCAATTGCAATGTCAGAACTAAATAATAACAACAATATGTCTGCCCACTATGTTTAAACTATTGACTGGCATCATAACTGACAGAATCCAAGATTATCTTGAAGAAAATAACATCTTGCCAGATGAACAGAAAGGCAACAAATGGGGCACAAAAGACCAGCTATTAATTGACAAAATGATTCTGGAGAACTGCAAAAGCTGAAAAACCAATCTTCACATGATGTGGATTGACTACAAAAAAAGCCTTTGACTCACTCCCACACAGTTGGATCATCAAGTGCCTAGACACCATCAGGATTTGTAAAAATGTTGGTACTTTTATTGAAAATATGATGAAGTACTGGAAAACCGAACTGTTTGTTGGAAATGAAATTACAGACTTGTCAACATCAGGAGAGGAATCTTCTTAGGAGACTCATTGTCCTTACTGCTTTTCATCATTGCCATGATCCCTCTGTCAACAACCTTACAAAAAACAAACCTCGGCTATCAAACATCTAAGAAATCTCACAAAACTTCATATCTGCTGAACATGGATGACCTGAAGCTGTATGGGAAAACCAAAACTGAAATCCAGTCTCTGACTAACACTGTCCAAATCTTTAGCACTGATATCAACATGGAGTTTGGTTTGGACAAATGTCCAACAGTGGCACTGAAGAAGGGAAAAATCATTGAAAGTGAGGGCATAAATATGCCCAATGGTCAAGCGAGAAAGTGTCACCAGCCAGAGGCCTATAAATATCTGGGCATACTACAGCTGGACAACATCAAACATGAACATGTGAAAACTGTGGTCAGCAAAGAATACATTCAAAGGGTCAGAAAAATTCTCAAAAGCAAAGTCAATGGAGGCAATACCATCAAGGCCATAAACACCTGGGCCATACCTGTCATAAGATACACTGCTGGCATCATAAACTGGACGCAAACAGAACTGGACAATTTGGACAGAAAAACAAGAAAACTCATGACCATTCATAATTCACTACATCCTCGCAGTGATGTTGACCGGCTCTATCTGCCTAGAAAGTCTGGTGGCAGAGGACTTTTACAAATAAAACGAGCAGTCAAAGAAAAGCACACCCTGGCAGAATATGTAAAGGAAAGCGAAGAACCTGCTTTGATTGAAGTCAATAATTGGAAACTTCTCAAAGCAAAGCAGGCAAAGAATCAGTACAAGAAAACTGCACTTCAAACCAGAGCTAACAGCTGGCACAACAAAGCATTGCATGGGCAGTTCCTTGACAAAATTGAAGGAAAAGTTGATAAGAAGAAAACTTAGTTATGGCTCACGAATGGAACACTGAAGAAGGAAACAGAAGGCTTGATTCTTGCAGCCCATGAGCAAGCCATCAGAACAAATGCAATTAAGGCCAGGATTGAAAAATCAGCTGATGACCCAAAATGCAGACTGTGCAAGGAAGCTGGTGAAACCTTTAATCATATCCTCAGCTGCTGCAAGAAAATCGCACAGACGTACTACAAACAGAGGCACAACTCTGTGGCCCAAATGATTCATTAGAACTTTTGTCACAAGTACCACTTCCCAGTAGTAAAGAACTGGTGGGATTATAAACCTGCAAAGGTAGTAGAAAATGAACACACAAAAATACTATGGGACTTGCGTATTGTTTTGGAACACAATACGGCAGACATCATGATTGTGGAAAAGAAAAGTTTGGATTATTGATGTCACCATACCAGGTAACTGTCACATTGAGGAAAAACAACAGGAAACACTCAGCCATTGTCAGGACCTCAAAATCGAACTGCAAAGGTTCTGGCATAAACCAGTACAGGTGGTCCTAGTGGTCATCGGCACACTGGGTGCCTTGCCAAAAGATCTCAGCCAGCATTTGGAAACAATAAACATTGACAAAATCATGATCTGTCAACTGCAAAAGGCCACCTTACTTGAATCTGTGTGCATCATTCGAAAATACATCACACAGGCCTAGACACTTGGGAAGTGTTCAACTTGTGATTTTGTGATATGAAATCCAGCATATATATCTCGTTTGTTGTGACAAACTGTGTTTTTGTGTCAGTAAAATAATAATAATAACTTTATTTTTATATCCTGCCTCCAGAACTCAGAGGGCTAAGAGGTTGTGCAATAGTTTCAGGATAGGACTAATGGAGAAGTGCAAAATCTGATAAAAGTTAGGGCTGGAAGGGTGATGTCATTTGGCATTGGAACACCAGGTCTATAGGGCAGGGGGCAGTGCTAAAGTGCAGGAGCTGTTCTCTAATGGCATGGGAGAAAACACCTTTGAGATAAGCAAAGCAATGAAATAAAAAGTGCTTTGTGTGCACATAATGAATATGTGACAAGGCAAGCAAGCAAGCTCCTAGCTATATGGGGAGATTTAGCAAAGCTGATTAGATTTTTTAAAGTGCAATTTTCATTTGAGACGCTTGCTTTCATAGCAAGTAGACTAGGTATTCATTATCTCTCAAGGCCCTTTCCAACTAGATCTGCATTTAGTTAATTACTATTTCAGGCAGTTTGCCTGAGGCAAAATTGCTTTTAAAAAACTATCCCAGAAAGGCTGTGGTCTTGAATTTGATTTGTCGTGGATGTACTTAAATTGGTCAGAGGCAAGGAGAGGAGCAGAGTGAAACATATTCTTTGAGGTTGTTTAGATTTGACTAAAAAGTAGGGGGAAAGAAGAGCATTCTATTTGGAGTAACAAGAGTAATTTGATTTGATCCATAGTCAGATATTCCTGATTTATGATATTGCTTCCTATAGTCCACTGTAGATTAAAATACCACAGTTCTCTCTCAAGGACTTCATTGCAACATGTTTTTGTTAAGGGTCACTAATTGCATACCTGAAGATTAGGAAGTTTGAATCACCAGAGACACTCACAAGCTCTCCAGTGTCTATAGCATTTTGTAAGCTGGTGGTTTATCAAGAAGGCTCGATGGGTGGGGAAACTCTACCTGTTTGCCCTCTTTTTTAAAGAAACAGAATTATGTGCATTGAGTTGGGTAATGCAGCAAGTTAAATAATTCAGGATGTTTTCACAGATTGCCAGGAGGCTCCAGCGGTATCACAAAAGCATCATTCAAACAGGCACCAGAGACAATTTTGTTTTAAACATATGCCCACCCACAACCCAGCTCCCTAAATCAAAATCGAAGGGTACATCAGTGTTCATTAATCATATTATATATTACTTATTTTTAAGCCTGACAAGGCCTATAGACCGGATCAGGGCAGAAAATTGGTCTCTGGGTCCTCCAGTGCTGTCACCCCTGCTCTATTAGACAAAGGTTGAAAAAATCAATTGGTCATACTAATAGTATAAGAAGAAACTAGTGTGTGTGTGTGGAAGGGGGAGGCAATGGCCTAGGAATATTGATGCATTATTTCAGTAAAACAACATGGAAGTAGATATTCATATTCTTTTCCTGCTGCCTTGGATGATATCAGCTATATAGTCCGATGCTCGTGGAAATTGTGGAATGTAAATTGTAGTGGAAATGCAGCTCGTCAGTAATCTTTGCCATGAAATAAACTAGTGGAATGAGGAACCCTGTTGGTTCTCCCAGTGCCTTTTTAGGTCATAGTCCATAATATCCCTTTGCAATATTTTGTCTGAGCAACATTTGGATGCCTCATGTTATGTAGGTGGCAACTCTTTCTGGAAAGGAGTGTTCCAAAAGAGGAACTGAGAGTGTACTGCTTCACCTCGTAGTTGGAGTTGGAAGTACCAGCCTGCCTCCTATACTTTTTAATATTTCAGGGATGGGCAACTTTCCTTTCATTGATGTCCACATTCCCTTCAAAAGAATGAGGTATGAGCTGCCTGTTAACATGTACATATATGAACACACCCAAAGCTTCTGAAAGGAGGAGGGACAGGCTGCTCCTGCAGAACAGGTATTTAATTGTTCATTATACAAACCACTTGCTTGGGATCACATCTGGGATTTCTTCATAGGTGGGGACATGTTACTGATCCAAGAAGCTTTATAGGCTGATGGCATATATCAATACTTTGATATATCTCAGGAATCCCAGTGTATCACTAGCTGCAAGTATGTCCTGCTTCCATCAACCAAAGTCACGTATATAGCCTTGCTGGAGCCAAGTTTCCTTTTATATCTGTATTTTTTTATCTCTATCATGATCACACTGTAATCTGTTTTGGTTTCTGGTCTTAAGAAGGCCACCAATAACAAATGAAGCCTCCTCCTTTTCTTACCAGTTTCTGGGGTCTCACGACTCCGTGCAGTAAAGTTGGACTCTCATTCTGTCCATGTGTCCAGATGCCATGAGCTGCAAGTTGAGAAACCTATGGACGGAAGACTTAGAAGCTACAAATCATAATAAAACTGCCAAAAAGTGTTTTATCTTTCAGCATAATTCCTGCATCAAACTGCTACAGTAGAAACATAGATGACAGAACGTTCTTTGGTTTGCTGTGAGTTTTCCGGGCTGTATGGCCATGTTCCAGAAGCATTCTTTTCTGACATTTTGCCCACATCACTGGCAGGCATCCTCAGAGGTTGTGAGGTCTGTTGGAAACTAGGCAAGTAGGGTTTATATATCTCTAGAATGTTCAAGGTGGAAGAAAAATCATTCTTTTTCTTTTTCACCCCTTATGTTTTCTGACACACTTATGTTTCAAGCAAGAATCTCTCAGGTTGTGAATCTGTGGAGACTATTCCCCATTCCATTATCCATTTCCTCTCCAGAAACCACTTGTTAGGATATTTTTAGTTGCTTCCTCCCACACCTGTACTGAAAAAATCCCAGCAGACACCACAGATCTTCCCAAAATGAATAATATTTGGCATCAGAAAGATGAATGCTCTCAGCCCTCTAAAGCTTTATCTGGAAATGTTTAATGTGAGGAATAACTCTCATCCTTGTACTTCTGTAACTTGAGGTGGATATCACAGCTTTCCTTCCAAATCTAATTATAACACCGAGAATCACTCCCACCTGACCAGGTAATATGAAGCAAAAGACCAGGCCACAACATGGCAAGCCCAGATTCCCCAATCCATACCCTCAAACATTTCACAAATGAAACTGGGAATGTGTGGGCAAACAATGTCAGAGTGGTCAAGATGGCAGAAAGTAGGCCTGGGTAACAACGGAAAAATTTGTTTCTAAAATCGATTTGTATTTGGGGGTTTTTTTTGTTTCGATATTTAAAATAATTACAAAATTTTCCTTTTAAAAAGTTCGATATTTACGAAATTTCGTAAATGGTAAAAAATTAACGAATCGATTTCCGAAACAATAACGAATTGATTCGTTAATGGCGGACGCGACCGCGTAATACGCTAAAAAACCTCCAAAACCTTCTGAAGCTTCCCTCTCCCTCTGTTGTTGACTGTTGGTGTGATATTATAATTTTTTTTCACTAATTAAACCATAAAACTGGCCCAGACATGCGGAAATAATAACGAAACGACCTCAAAACAATAACGAAATGAATACAATATCGAAATACGAAGCATTTACAAAACGTTTTTGAAAATTCGTTTTTTTAAATAATTGCTCCAGAATGGTTCGTTATTGTTTTTTAATTGAAAAAATTAACGAATTATTAACGAATTACGAATTAACGAAACGAAACCGCCAAGCCCTAGCAGAAAGAGACCACATTCGCCCGAAAAAGACATAACTTTTTGATCAGTTTTAGAAAAGATTACATTTCTCCTAAGGTGTATACATTGTAAAGGTATCTTTACTCCCAGTTTTTGTCTGCAGAGGTACATCTGACCTCATCTGCCAGTCTTGAAAAAAGGCACAAAGGGAAAATCCAGGTTCATGTTCCTGAATTACAATTTGTATGCAGATTTCACACTATTACTCACATGCCGAACGGAGATTTGGAATAGCTATAGAAAACAATACTCTTTGGACAATAATCCCTAGTACAATAATGATCTCTCAGTGTAATAATGAATAATGCAAGTGACAACTGTAATGGTACCTGGAATATGCTTTTGAATTGTGTGATTTTAAGTAATTGTTTTCAGTTTGATATGTTTTAATTATGTGATTTTAAAGTATTTGTTGTTTTATTCTATATATGTATTCATGCCATCAAATTGTGCCTTTGTTGTGAGCCGCCCTGAGTCCCCTTTGGGGTGAGAAGGGCAGGATATAAATGCAGTAAATGAATGAATAAATACATTTAGTAGATCATATCTACTCTTGCAATTATGGTTTTATTCATTTGTAACTCACAAAGCTTCTGCCTAATAAAAATAGTTAGTTTTTAAGGTAACACAGGACACTTTTTTCTGCATCAGACTTACATGGCTGTATCAACTGATGTTTTGATTCATTGTTCCAGACTTTGAGGAAGTTCAAACAACATATCATCAGACAGATCCTCTGTCTAATTCTGACAAAGCAAGACCCCAAACTGAGAGTTAAAAGCTAAATAGCTGCAGAATTCAGATGGAATCATTTGTTGTGAGTATATAATAAAAGTAGCCTCTTTCCTCCTCTATCAGTGACATACTTACTAGAATGGTCATAGGGCTCTCCAAATAGCCATCAGGAGAAAAGCAAAACTCTCTTGAGTCGACCTAAAGACACAGTTAAGTAAGATGACACATAGATCAGTATGCTGTGGTGGATTGCTAGGTAGGGCAAGAGTGCACTGTCTTCTTAGATAAATGTTAAAAATGTAACAGGAAGGCTAATGCTCACTAAGGAACAAGAACCTAAACATTTATTTCAAGAATAAACTCTTTCTTAGAGTCTGTAAATATATTCCCAAGGAAATACCACACAGGGTGCATTCACACTGCAGTTTGACACACCTTTAACTGCCACAGCTCAAAGCTATAGAATCCTGGGATTTGTAGTTTGGCAAGTCACCAGCAGTCAAGCAAAGAATGCTAAAGATCTTGTTAAGTAGAATGGGACTTACTCTTCATTACATATGCACAAAACTGAAGCCATTATAAACTGCAATTTCCAGCAGCCTTGGTGATCCATTGCCAATGGTAAGGTAGTCCAACAAGTTCTGTAGGTTCATATCTTTTCTGCAAATATAAGGATGATGACCAATTTTTGCTAAAGTCCACAATCATTAGTAGTGGTAACAGCAAGTAGAGAAAAACCAAAATAGTGATAAAAGGGCCATAAATGTCACCTGATTTTTAAAAAGCCAAACAAAAACAAGATTTTAGGAATAAATAATAGAATATTCCCGCAGTGAACCAGGATGTTTCCAAATAGAGGGCATCACACGGTAAAACTTACAAGGTATTGTGAAACTTTTCTGTCTTTTTATTTAACAGGTTTTCTGAGGTATGGAAACAAATGAAGGAGTGGTGGAAAAACAAAGAAGGATTATATGCAGAAGATACTGTCTTGTGAATAATCTGTAAAATTCAGTGAATGTGGGAGTGGGATGGGATGATAAAAGTCTCATTTGGAAACTCCTCATGGACTCAGCAACAATTCTGTTCTAAATACTGGCTCTGATATTAAATTGTGAAGCATCTATCTCCAAAGCTGAATGGTACTTACCTGGAGTGTATATTTTTATGCTTGGTTTTATGAGACAAATTCATTCAGTTCAAAGAGCAAGAATGTAAAAGGTGACTCAATGAGGAGGATAATATGCCCCTTTCCCATTTTATTCAATTTTCCACCTCATATACCTCTTATATAGTGCAGAACATCACTGTTAGCCTATCCCTGTCATGAAGAGGATGACGTTACCTGCTTTAATCTGGAGATGGACCAAGAGTGCATATACTCTATGGAATTAATGCAATTTAACATCATTTTAATTGCTATGGATCAATGCTATTGTTTCACGAGAGTTGTAGTTTTATTGGGTCTTTAGCCTTCTCTGCCAAAGCTGTGTATGTATGTGGATATATGCATATTCAAATATTTGAATATACAAATAGCATCTGTTTTGGAAGCCCTAGTTTTCTTAGTCAACAAATACTTAAAGGTGGTTTGCCAATTCCTTTATCTGAAATATAGCCTACAGCACTTGGTATTTCATGGCAGTCTCCTATCCAAGTATTAATTAGGGCTAAACTTGTTTATCTTCCAAGATCAGATGGGATCTGGTGCCTTTAGAGTATTTGGGCCCCCCATGTGAACAGGTATGTGATGTCAGTTGAAAATAGATTAGAGATGTTATTGAGCTGCCACCCTCAAAAGATTTATACTTCATCAAGAGACTGCAAGCAAATATATGTTTTTCTTCTTATTTTTATTAAGAACCTTTTCTGGAGATCCAGAGTTGCAAAATTCTGAGGCTTTAGAGGAGCGGGAGCAGACCTAGTAGCACCTGTGCCCTTCAAATTTTACCAATTCTAAACCCCTTAATAAATTGTATTAATTTGATGGTTTTGTGTGATTTGTATCTTTTATATATTGGATACTATATCTATTCCCTACATGAAGTATATAAACTATTTGTAAATATATGTATCAAAATGTAACTTGAACACAGCTACCTCTGCATGACCCGGCTTGCATAATCCCTTGAGAAGGGAACCATGACAAAGATCCCTCCAACCATTTCCCAAGCCAGATAACTCTTAGACTCATTATGTAGATATGTAGATAGATGATCCTATTTCTAATAATAGAAGCTCAGGATGTTTGTCCATTTAACCTGAGGCTGAATGTCTGCTGCTCCAATGGAAGAGGGGGCTTACGTGATGTACATTCATTAACTTTCTATACCGACAACCAAGTCCTTGATTCACGATCAGCATCTTTGTCTTTTGAGTCTTACACCTTTATCTCACACAGAACTGGACACTTGAGTTACTCAAAACTTTTCAGAATATCTGTACCATTGTTTCGTCGTGGACTGCTCCCTCCCAGGGGGTGTCTCTACAGTGTATTGGCTCCTTGCAGAGACCAATCCCTGGTTGCCATTCTTCCCACTACAGGAATCCATGTCTGTGGGCTGTGACATCGAAGGAATCCCTAGCCACTCCTGGCATGGATCCAACTGGCCTCCTTTCCAATCAATCAGGAGGGAGCGGGAAGTCTGCATATCTGTCAAAACTGTATAAGATGTCTTTCATTTCTCTGTATGCTTATGCTTGTACCCTTTGAAGCAAATTGCTTGTACTTGCACCCTTTTTGGCTGAATCGTAATAAACTTTTGTGGCTTGTCTTCAACCTTGTGAGTTTGTTTCTCTGTTCTGGCTGATCTGGTTTAGCTTACACTCACCAGGCATGTATCCTTTAATCAGGGTCCTAGCTGAAATCACTACAGAAAAAAACCTCCTCCAGGTGTATTTACTGCACTATAAATCAATGATTTTGATTTTACTGGCCAAATTTGAAATCATTTTATAGCCATGTATTTAATATATAAAGAAAGGGAAAACCAAAGGACAGTATAAAAGAAAACTAATGCTTATGGCAATCATCTGCTCTGGCAATTCCCTTTGCTGTTTCAAACTACAGGTCATCTGCAGTTCAATACTTTTGCCACCAGCATTTCAACTTGAATCCTGCTTGCTATGAAATAAAAAATCCAGAATTTGTTTTCACTGTTAACTCTCCAGAGGCTTTCAGCTTTACAGAATTATCATTTTAAATAAACAAGTACAGCATAATTCCAGACATCATTACTCAGGCTGTTTTATTTATTTTAAGAAGTTACAACCTGCATTAAATATACAAGCTCATAAGACAATAGATGGAAGGCAATAATAAAATAACACAATTTAAACCAGTCTTCAGCAGTCTGGAAGCCATACAGCCTGGCCATGTTGTTTGGGGAATGATGGAATATATGGAGAAAAATGGGCTGAAGGAAGTGGCTTTAAACCAGCTTGATTTAAATCAGAAACTGCAGTTGCCAAGTGGTTCAGTTACATGTCTGAATGGATTTCATTTCTGCACATTTTTCTTATTTTCGACCATGCCCTTTGCCCTTCACTGGGACACTTTTAGGTGACCTACCATTTTGCAACAACAGCTTTTTGGTTGGTTGGATTCCCCATAAGGCTCTTTGCATCTTATCTTCTACACAGGGTGGGCCATTTTGAAGGACAAACCTAGAATATTTCCTTCCCAGCATTTGGAATCAGTCAGCAATCAGCAAAATCAAACATTAATAATGGTAGTGGTCATATGGGATGGAATATAGAGGCCTTGTGCTTTTTAATACAATTGTATAGGTTGAGCAACCCTTATCTGAGATTTTGTAAATTCTCCATGTGGGTGATTGAAACGATAATATTTTTGCTTTCTGATGGTTCAATGTGCAACACATGCAAAAAAATAATTATATAAAATTACCTTCAGGCCAGAAATATAAATGAACTTTGTGTTTAGATTTGAGTCCCATCTCCAAAATATCTCATTATCTATTGATATGAAAACCCAGATATTTCAAAATCCAGAAAGGAAAAAACCAAAATCCAAAGCACATCTGCCCCCAAATAACCTTGTACCAAGAAAACACAAAACCTGCCAAGTCTAATCATTTAATGGCCCTCTCTCTCATTTCCTCTACATTAAGCTCTGAGAAGTACCCAGCTGCTGTGAAAGATCGCCCAGGAAATGTGGCATCTGCTGTATTCATGACCAACGGAATTCTGCCTATTCAGGATAGAAACCATTTTTGTCCCATTATATTTCAAAGAAAAAGATTTGATGCAGAGCTACTTAAAGATATCTCCAATCATGTGGCAATGGCAAATGCTACCTAAGAAAATAACAAATTTTGGATAGGTACTTTTGAAACAAATAAGTAACAGTTATCATTCTGAGCCCCCAATCCTGGAGTTTTTCACTGTTATTACTTGTTATAATTACCATTTTGAAAGCTATTTTAGTTTTCTGTTACACACAAATAACTAAATAAATAGGTGATACTGGCTACTTTGTTAAAAATCAGAACTCCAGGAACACTTGATTTGTTTTACCACACACTCTCCTCCTATCCACTCTCTTGATACTTCCATGTCTACAACTGAACAAGAGGCTGCCAAACGAGGTACAGTTAACCCCCAAGCTACAAACAGGATAGGTTCTGTGGATTTGTAGTTAAGTTGAATTAATATGTAAGTCAGAACAGGTACATTTTAATGTGCAACTCCATCTGTGTGTGTGTGTGTGTGTGTGTGTGTGTGCGCGTGCGTGCTTTGGACAGCATAGGAAAGGGTACACTCCTGTGATATTTTGTTTTTGTTTGTTTGTTTTGCTGTTCAGAAGATTTCACTTCACTCTCTGTCCCTGTGATAACTGGATTTTGAAAAATGTGGCTTGCTGTTGAAACAAGGATTGGTGAGAAAGCTTCACCACCGGAGACACCTTTTCCCCATGATAACTCTTCCAGAAGTGAATTTCCCTTCCAAGGGGTAGATTTCTCTCACTTCCTCTTGACTCACCCCCATTCTCAACTCTGATGTTTGTAACTCAGGGACTGGCTGTATACTGCAAGCCAACAGTAGATCCAGGCAACTATGGAAGCAATTAAAAATTACAATTACATTGTAGGTGGAGTTACACTGGTAATCAAAACATAACTTAACTATGCCTTAGTTATTGAAGAAAAGGATTAATTACAAGTGATTTGTTCTTTATAATGAGTGACTGGGAAACTTTGTTTTAAGCCAAATTTGATCATGTCAAAACTCATACCTGGAGCAGTTCTTAGATTTGGATTGTATCTTCATTACACAGTTGTAGCAGTTTGAAACCAAGCTAACTGTCATGGGTGCAGATGATGGAATCCTGGGATCTGTAATTTGTTGAGGGATTTAGAATTCTCAGTTTCAGATCTCTATTATGTAGCACCACCACTCATCTTGCAGCAGAAAATGAATTGCAAAAAAATCTATCTAAACACAAAAGATCTTTGCTTGTCAATGGAAGGAGAACAAGGTGGGGGTCCAATTTCTACAACATGGGAGCACCCATCAAGAAGATCTTTCCCCATGAACTATCCCCAAGTACTTGTCAGTGGTAGGACTTGAAAAAAGTTGCACAATGCCCCTCCTCACTCTGATTTTTTTTACTTTTTTACCCTGGAGGTTTATTGTTATTGTTATGTGTCCTCAGGTTATTTATGATTTGTGGCATACCTGATAGGAACCTATCATGGAATTTTCTTGCCAGGATTTGTTCAAAATGGATTTGCCTTCAACCTCCTTTGAATATGACTTGCTTTAAGGTCAGCTGGTGGGTTTCTATGGCCCTGTGGGGATCTGAACCCTTCTTTCCATAGCCCGATGCTCAAATCTCTATACAGCTTTGTATCTCTTTTCTTCCTGCTGATCCTTTTTAATGTTTTCTACATCTAAATGCAGGAAGTCCCTGAATTACAAACAGTTGACTTACATACAACTTCTAGTTACAAATGAGGATGAGACCACAGGAAGTGGGAGCAAATCTATCTTTAGGAAAGGAAATCCACTCCTGTAAGAGTTATCATGGGGAAAAGGTATCTCCACTCCAAATATGTGTTTCCATAAAACCCCCAAATCTTCAAAATCCAGTTGTCACAGGGACAGAAAATGAGGCGAAATCTTCTGAACAGGGGTGCAGACAGGAAAACAAACACCACAGGGGTGTTAACCTTTCCCTATGCTTTCCAAAACAAAACAAAAAATGGCTGGAGTTACACTTAAACATGTACCTGTTTCAACTTGCATATGAACAACAAACCTTGTTTGTGGGACTTCCTGTACTACTACACCACACTGGCTCCACAATAAATGGCCTTGTTTGAACCCTTGTTTCTCTCTTCTACTATATCGGTATGATTTATCCAGTAAAATATATCAACTAGAATTATTCAGACTAAAGAGGTTTTATTGTCCTCTGGGTGGACAAATGGAGAAGAACTAAAGTTCAGGTCTCAAACACAACAGATTCCAAAAGAAATATTTGTCTTGGCAGCTAATTCAACACAGAGATGAACACGACTGCTGTGATCCTCTTAAATAGTGGCAGCTGGTATTTCTGGTTGAGTACCTGTGTAGGTTGCATTTGCTGAGGTGGCACTTTTTGCCAACAGAGATTGTTTTGCTGTTTCATCACCAGTTTATAGCACCAGTCTGTTACTGTAGTTTCTGAAGGACATGCTAAGGGCTGAACCACACACAGCTCAAAGAGCCAGAACTCTTTCTAATGTAAGGAAAAAAAATGACTGAAAGAGGCCTACTGTCTGAGCATCATAGTCCAGGGACATGGCAGCTAGAGAGAGAGAGAGAGAGAGAGAGAGAGAGAGAGAATAAATAGAGAGGGGGAAAGCAACAAGAATAAAGAGAAGTGGAGAAAAAACATGTTACAGCTTTGACTGGAAGTAAGTCATTCAGGATGACAAATTAATGCTGAGAAACAGGTTGTCACTTCTTTAAGCACTGTTAACCTCTGGACAGGCAGGCTCCAGGTGTTGCTTAACTTCATATCCCAGGATCTTCAGTGAACATAGATGTGACAACTGGTGGCTTCCATGACAGTGGAGAGGTGAATGTGCTGTTGATGTTGCATGCCTTCAAGTAATTTCCAACTTATGGCAACCCAAAGAGAAGCCAAGCATGGGGCTTTCTTGACAAATTTATTTAGTGTGGGTTCGACTTTGTCTTTCTCTGTTGTTGAGAGAATGTGAATTGCCCCAGATCACCCAATGTGTATCCATGGTTGAGCTGGAATGCAAACCTTGGTCTCCAGGGTCCAAGTCCAACACTCAACCTATTACAGCACACACCTGGGGTGGTCTAAATTTAGCCAAAATGCCCCCTGACCCTTAAGAGAATTTGGGGTCATTGGAGGATTTTTTTTGGCCTCCAATGTGGCCTCCCAAGATGAGCCTCACTAGGCTGCCTACTCTCACTCTAAAGCAATTGATGGAGGGGGCATGAAGTGACGGGTATGTTTCCTTCATTAGTACCATGGTATCCTTTAGTGAGGTAGTATTTCATAGCATCCTTTAGTGAGGTAGTATTCTGGGCTTTAGCACAGCAGGTTAACTGCCAGCTGTAGCAAATCTTGCCAACCAAAAAGTTGACAGCTTGAAGCCTGGATCAGGGTGAGCTCTTGGCCTTTAGCCCAGCTTCTGCCTACCTAGTAGTTTCAAAAACAGCAATGTGAGTAGATGAAAAGGTATCACTTAGGCATGGAGGTATTTAAGGCTCCCATAAGAAAATGCGAAAAAATGCTGGCGATTTGATCAAGGAGGAAGTTTATAAACAAAACTCTTCGGCAGGGAAAGTGGAGTGACCACCCCCCCCCCCCCCATCGGCTGGAACCGAGCACAGCCTCCAAGATGCCAAAGACTGCAAAAGCCTATATATATCTCTATCTATGTACAGTTGTCTGTCTTGTCAGTGTATACAGCATTGAATGTTTGCCATATATGTGTTCTGTGATCCGCCCTGAGTCTCCTGGGGTGAAAAAGGTGGGATATAAATACTGTAAATAAATAAATAATACTCTCCCCTGCTTTGTATCTGAATGAAAGCAACAGGTAAAAGAGGAAAACCTGCCTACAACAGTCCATCATGTTTATTTTAGCTCACAAGCCTATCTTCTTCCACTTGTCATACTAGCTGAAGAATTTTGGAAGGTGGGGTCAAAAAACAAACAAAACTGTTCCAAGACCTTCAATTTACACTGGGTGAGAACCAAACTTATTCATACTTAGAGCACACCCATTGAAATCTGTCAGACACCATTTATGTTATCCTTTGAGTGGGCCCATTGAAATCACTGGAACATAAGTTTAACAAGGTGAACTTAAGTCATATTAATTTCACTTGGTCCATTCGAAATGCAATTGTAACTGGATCCAATCCTGCAACAAACTACTGAAGCTTATTAGTAATCTAGTTTTGAAATTTAGTGAGATGAAGCAGATGCCACAGGTATGCATCTAAATGCTTAGTTGCTTTTTTAATCGCTCAATTTCATTAGAGAGTACATTTGCAAAAATTAGACATGCACCTATACGCACGTACAGGCACCCAAGTAACTCAGTTTTGATGAAAGTTCCAGACCCAGAGAACGGAAGCAGCATTCAATTATATCAAAAGTATTCCCTTTAACACAGAAGACATGGCTTACTCAGTGTGCATCAAAGAATTTGAAAGTACAGTTTAATGCAATGTGTAATGGACTGAGGTTAAGTCTATACAGACTCATCTTGAATTTACTTTTGGCTGTTTCCAGGCATTTTTCCACTTCTGGTGAGTATCTTGAGTTTTTCAGGGTCAAACTGAGTTTACCCCACTTTGGATAGTACTTGGATGGGGACCATCAAGAAATATAAGATGTATTAGGCCATATTTCAAGAGAAGGCTATTGCAAACCATCTCTCAGTATTCTATGCATAAGAAAATCCTGTGAAAATGTATGGCGTTAACATGAGTCAACCGTAACTTGATGTCACAAACACGTACCTTCAGATGCACTATCTGGTGCTGGGGAGAAGAAACCATATAACCGGATTCCCAGAGATATTATTTCTTGATGTAGAGGGGAGGGGCAGTAACAGATGGTGAAAGAAATCTTGTCCAATATTTCTAATTGAATGAATATAGATAACAGATATAAGTATAAAGGCTTGAATTCTATTGGCTTGTTTCAACCAATTGAATCAATTGCTGAATAGT
This sequence comes from Anolis sagrei, assembly GCF_037176765.1. Lineage (NCBI taxonomy): Eukaryota > Metazoa > Chordata > Lepidosauria > Squamata > Anolidae > Anolis > Anolis sagrei. Next base: position 63,899,846 of record NC_090021.1, read on the forward strand.
GAATCAACATTTATATAGATTGTTGTAGGTTTTTCGGGCTGTATGGCCATGTGGGCTATATGGTCAAACCTCATAACCTCTGAGGATGCCTGCCATAGATGCAGACAAAATGTCGGGAGAGAATGCTTCTAGAACATGGCCATACAGCCCAAAAAACATACAACAACCCAGTGATTCCAGCCATGAAAACCTTTGACAATACAGCATTTATATAAGTCCCATTGATGTATGAATTGACTCTAGTTGGGACTATCACAAGGATTTGGGGCATAGTGTCCCTGACATAAAAGAAAATGCCTGATTGGAATCAGTAATAAAACACCAGCTTGACCCAATGTGATCCCTTACAACTTAAATTTTTGGTCCACGTACTGGTGAAATCTGTGGGCAGCTTGACTTCCTAGGAGATTGTCCAATGGATAATGAAATCACTCCAAAGGCACCTTTCCTTTGAAGGCATATGGTGTCCTATTATGACAGTTTGAAGAATTAATCTGAATGCCATCTGATACTACTGAGTTAAGGTTGAGTAAAATTTAATTAAATTGTGCTGCTGACTTAAGGAAGGGTGTGCCTTGGTTTCAGTCAGGGTTGGAACATTAATAAATACCATGTACCTCCAGGGAAACACCCACTTTTGAAATCACTGATACCAGTGACATACACTTTCTATGGCTTGTAGAAGGGAAAGCGAGAGAGAGACTGAGAGAGACACACAAAGAGGGAGTTTCTAATTTTCTTTCTGCCAGCATGATGATTAATGCAGTTTCAAATCATCCCATCAGCCAATTATGAAGGAAAACAAGCTCAGGAATAGGAATGTGTGGTTGCATCATCATTACTGGGGCTTAGTAGTCAGACCGGTTAGGCCACAAATTACTTTTGCTCTGGGAAAAAAGAGTGAAGCTCTCAGGATAATAACAAAGGACTCAAGTGTTTACATCTATTTGTTTCATATACACCAATTTCATTACCCCAGGACTCTTCTTAACTTTAAACTTCACTTGATCATGTGTCTAGTTAAGAAAAAACACACACAAAACTTTGATCTCTGCTCTTTTACAAAATTCTCAGCACTTTTAGAAACTTTATGCTATGTAGCCAGCATTCAAAGAGAGATTAAAACTGGATGTTGGATGGATTGTCCTTAAGGAAAGAGAGAAAAAAGACTGACAGACATGTTTCTCATCTATTTCAAGTAGGCATTGAATAGGGCATAAAGTATATATGGTACCTATTTACATGGGGACTAAAGGCTATAACTCTTATTCACTTCCAGGGTCAGCCCTGGTTAGTATTTGGATGGGAGGCCATGAATGAATAATCAGTGCTGTAGGCTATATAACAGAGAAAAGAACTGCCAAAACCATCTGTGAGTATTTTGTGTTTTAAACCCCCCTATTACATTTGTGAGGGCATTACACGTCTGGAGTCGGCTTGAAAGTACACATCCACAGATACACACATGTGGGTTTGAGTATAAATCAATAATTCAGTGCTAGATGATTTACAGATGCATTTCTGAACTGACTATGCTGAAAAGCATTGGAAAGTTTGATATTATGCACATGGATAATGTAAAAATTTCATCTATGGCATCTCATAACAGCTCATATATCCACTGGTCACCAAATCTGTAGAGACCAAGTGATAGCCATGTTTGTGTGAATGTCTCGGTGCACTCTCCTGTTATTTTTATATCCTGATAATTGGAAATCTATCTCGTTGGGCTAAAGTTGTCTGCCATGACAACCAGTATTGGTGTTAGACATCATTAAAACTATTTTTATTCTATTTATGATTTTACAATTAGGCAAATATCTGCTAATAGTGCCTGAGATTGTGCTGCAGCATTCATGGGATTAGTAAGAGTATTTCTATGCTGCAGTCCTGAATACAGAGGTCCATTCATCTACCATACTGTGTAGTGATGCAGTGCATTGGCTGCTGACGCTTGCAATGCATCATGTCAAAGCATAATACAGGGCTACTAAGACAGTCCTAAATCCTTACTGAGAGATGACTGTCTAAGGAGAAAAGAAATTATGCAACCTTTTCATCTTCAGACTCCAGACTGGAAGGAAAAATTGGCTTCAGTGAAGCAAGAAAAGCCAGCATGCTGTAATGATTAAGACTGCTAGATAAGAGTAGGGATGTCCAGGTTAAGTCTCAATGATCTCTCATACTAACTACTTCACAGGGTTGTTGTGAAGGGCATGTAAAATTGGGAAGAGGAGCATTGTAAGGCACTTTGATGTTCTTGATGGAAAAGATCTCTAAACAAACAGAATAAATAAAAAACTATATAATTAGTGTTTTTTAATGACATAGCCAAAACAAAGGGCATAGTTCCTAAATAATAATAACAATAATAATGGTTCCTAAATAATAATAACAATAAATAATAATAACAACAATAATAATTTTCCTGACCTCACGATCGTGTTAAAAAACAAAGTATGGATTGTTGATGTTGCAATCCCAGGCAACAGCAAGATTGAAGAAAAACAACTGGAAAAGCTGACACAATATGAGGATTTAAAGATCAAAAGCATTGCATAAATTAGTATAAAACTGATAAAAATAGAAGGTGTGCAGGCAGCTAAATATCTTTTGACCAAAAACGGGCAACAGCAACGCCATTGTCTGTAGCCTCCAACAGTTCTTCCTCTGTACATGAGGCAGGGCATTGTGGACAAGCATACAGATGCAGAGTTGTCTGTTCTGCTCCACAGTCACACAAGGTGTGGGATTATTTGAGGTAGTGCCATTTGCCAGGTTGTTTTTTGTTCTGCCCACTCCACTTCTGAGTCTGTCCAGGGACTTCCAAGTTGCCCATTCTTGGTTTGCCCCTGGAGGAAGACCCTCGTGGGGGACCATCCAGTTGGGATTTTCTGGTTTAGCTGCACAGAGGGATACCCTTGCTCTTGCTGGGGGGACGCCAAGAGGAGTGGTAGTTCTCATAAAGCTTTTCCTTGATATGAGTCTACTGGGAGGAGGCTGGTAGCCATGTAGTGGATGGCTTTCAGATGTGTGATCCAATGCAACAGCCAGCAGAGTGATCTCATCTTGTGTTTCTAATAATAATAATAATAATAATAATAATAATAATAATAATAATATCATCCTTTATTTATATTTTGCTCTATCTCCCTGAGGGGACTCAGGGCGAATTACAGAAAGCATATATGGCAAACATTCAATGCTGTTATACAGTTAACAAAGACAGGCAATACATAGACAGAGGCAAGTCTTCCCTCTTTTTCATTTCTGGCATCTGGGGGCTGTGCTTGACATGGCCATGAGCAGATGCTGTTGTTCTACTTTCCTATGCCAAGGAGCCTGTTGTCCATGGATGCCTTCCTGACTGAATTGCCAGCATGTCTTCAGGGGCGCCTTTTACCTCTTTGCCAAAGCAGTACCTATTTATCTACTCACATTTCTGTTTTTGAACCGCTAGGTAAGCAGAAGCTAGGGCTGACAGTGGGAACTCACCCCAGCCTGTGGCTTGAACTGCCAACCTTCCGATTGGCAAGATTTTCTGTAGCTGATGGTTTAACCTGCTGTGCTAACCATGACCCCTAAATGGTTCTTACTTATCAATAGTGGCAGTAGAATGGTGAATCTATTCCAATATTAGTTGGAACTTTAAAGGCGCCAACCAAAATACTGAACTTATGTGAGGGATGTTGTTGATGATGATGATGATGATGATGATGATGATGATGGTGATGATGATGATGATGTACATATACACACCTATACATCTCCATCCCACCCTTTCATCCACAATTGATACTCAGCAACTCTAAAGTTCAGACTAAAACTGAGAATGCATTTATAGTTTGGAAGTTATCAGCTGCCACTACTTACTAGTCACGTGGCGCAGACTACAAAAATTCACAAACTGCCTTGTCTGTATTAATGGCTTGAAAATAGTTAAATTTATGTTCAGATTACAATATACTAAATTTTGTTGTGGTTTTCTTGAAAGGGGTTCATGTAGCTTTTGGTTGCAATCCATTCTATAGCTATATAAGAGCTAATCCTTTTAAGAAGACAAGGTGTGGGTTTCAGTTGAAGAATTCAGAAACAGGTCGGTTTAGTTTGTACCGATTTGGAATTTAAATGTCTGCCTTCTGATTTGGGAAACTAAATCTATCTGTCTCCTGTTGGCTCTCACTGGAGTCCAAAAAACAGCTGCAACTTGTTTCTGTATGCCACAATTGTACAGAACTACTTGAAAAGGTAGTCTTGGTCTTGGTCTTGGTCTTGGTTCTCCTCCTCCTCTTCCTTCATGCTGTAAATTTGAACTTATGGTGACTCTATGAATAATAAGCCTCCAAGGGTGCTTCCAGACAGAACAAAAATACAGGTTTTGAATGGAGGACAAAAGAACTGGGACCTGAGAACATGTTTCCACACAGACCTGTGGGTCCTGGGATTTCTTCCTCGCCACCCTCATAAGCTTCCCTTGTATTGGAACAAGATGGAAGGTGAATGGGGGACATCCTGTGGAAGGTTTTTTTTTTAAGTCACTCTGTTATGCACTGGACCATATATACACACACGTGGATATCTTAATTTAAATACATGCAGATTTGCATGTGCACATATGAGGCTCACCACATAACAGACGGAATTAAAAAAAACTTCTACGAGATTTCTCTTTCCCCCCAATTATTTATTCAAGCACTGTTTAATATTATGAAGTTTAAAATAAAGAGTTTCAAAGAGTTCTTATTGGTTTCCATTCGTGCATTCTTTAAATCAGCTATGTGTCTGTTTTACAACCCGATCAGCTGTTTCAGGCTTTTAAAATGCAGGCGTGTACTGGAGCAGTCTCCACAGCGGGGGGAAAAGGAAATCACATGTTTTTTGCGAGTGCAGGGATATACAGTGATGCAAATATTTCTCACAAGAATCAGGATAAAAGGGAACCTTTTTATCATGTGTTCTTTGTCCATTGTAGCAAGTCAGTGTGGATTTACCGCTAGGGTACTGTAGCCCCCCCCCCTTTAACTTGGGAAATGCTTTAGGTTGTGTGTAGATAAGCTCCAAAACACACGGTTATAATATAATAATAAAACTTTATTTATATTTCACCCTATCTCTCCCCCCACCCCCCGAGGGGGAAGACAATGACAGCTCAGGATGGATTCCAAAAAACAAAAGGCAAACATCAGCACTCTTTGACAGAGAAGGCTAAAAATCTTGTAAAACTTTAGCTCCAGTGATTCCACAGCATTTTGCCATGGCAGTTAAGTAATTAAAAATGCATTAATTTTACTATATTTTACACCAACTTCACTGTTCATTGTCAGACCCACAGACATGATATTGTAGTAATCTAAATCAGTACGGATAAAGTCATGAGTGTCCACAGTCACTTTCTCCAGGAAACTGTTGCACTCTAAGCTTCTGTACTTAATCACTTCTGTACTTAATCACAACACTCCAGTCCAAGTTAAATCAGCAAAGCAGTTTATTGAAAATTATATAAAAAAAACCTTTCAGCAAAAATAGTAAAAATGTCAAAGTCTATACATATAAAATCATCCACAAGCTTCAAGATACAGCAGTAATCAAGAACTCCAAAGCATCAGAACATCAGGCAGAGGAATACAAGAAACAGGAGGATATGAGGAGAGGTTTCGTGGCTGGCAGGGACCTTTTAAAGAAAGTTTTAAAGGGTAAATTGTGGGCTGGGTAGGGAACTGATGGGCACCCTCCCACACCTTTGAGCTCTAGGAACCCAGAGGTGCGGGGTGGCTGTGGGGATTCACACCCGGTGTCATGGTACACAGACCCAATACCTCATTAGACCTGGGCATTTCAGGAAGGCCCAGATCTAATGAGGTATTTAATTAATATGGAATAAATCAGGAAAACCTTGATTTATTCTGTATTAATTCACTTTTACTTGAGGTGTTGTTTCAACACCTCCTGTAGAAACTGAGACAGGTCCCATGTTTGGGGCCTGTCGGGATGGGCTCTTGATCAGTTTCTCTATGTTTGGCAGTATCAGATGAGATAACACTGTGCATTATCAGTACCTTAATGGCACTCAAGTTCCAAATGCTGGGTAACACCTTCCAATTTGGCTATTATTTTCAAGTCTACTCAGAGATGTTGAAATCCCCGTGCAGTATTCAGTCAGTCAGCAAGCAATTAAATACAGATTCCCATTATTGTGTTATGGCAAAGGGTTGCACTTAGTTTTTGGATCAATACATTTTGGCCCAATAATAGAAGTTAAAGGGTAATAAACAGTAACCCAAATCGTTAAGACTGCCTCTAGTTCTAACTCAAACACTTGTTAATTCCCTGAACTAACAGCACTTTTCACCTTTCAGTGAACGTTCCACTGGTTGAGCAATATCTACATAAAATGGGTCAAAGTCATTTCTCTTATGCATAAGGAACAATCAATGTTTTTCTTCTTCACCGTACTCTTGGGAAGCTTAAGGACTCACAAACTGTGATTGTAGGTATACAAAACTCTGAATTTTAAAAAGGTGAGACTTGACAGGAAAAATTGAAGCCTTAAGACTTTTTTTTTGCACAACACCTTTTCCTTCCACAGACATCTGCATTTTATTGCTGGGATCTGCAGTTTGGGAAGGCTACAGGGCCACAACTTGCTACCCCATCCCAGCAACCTTGAAGTGCTGTACACATCATACCGAATGCCCCATAAAGTAAAGTAAAAAGTAAATACTGTTTGCTTCCAAATGACCTTCAAGATATTTGGTGTGCCTTTCATGTTTATTTTTAATTTTCAAGTTTTAACAACATGAAAATAAGGATAAGTCATTTCCAGTTTTGAAAAAGCCTCTTCTGGGTCAGTATTGATCTCGGGGAGGTCCTGAAAGGCCCCCAAGCACACCCAGAGGGTACTTGGGGTAAAAATGCAAAAAAGAGGTAATATCAGGGGGGATCCTGGTGATTCAAAATAACCCTTGTAGGTTACATGTGGGCCTCAGGATTCACTTTTCCCATACTTAACATACACATATTCAAGTGAATGGCAGTTCACTCTTATGTTTATCCAATAGAAGAGATATACTTGTTAACAAGATACATTACACTTTGGCCTCAACTCTACTGTCCTAACTAGAGTGGAGCCACTGCCTCAGTTGTATTTCCTTAGCTGACTCACCATTCAACAGTTGATTCAATGGGTCTACTCTAGTGGGATTAACCAATAAGTTTCCAGCCTGTGTTTCCCAGCTTTCTCCTGTTACTAGCCAATATGAGAAAGAAAGGATGGGAAATATATTCAGAGGACATCTTATAAGGAAGGCTTATTTTCTCTTCCTACCTTCCCCCCACAAATTGGACAAAAGGGTCTACTAGGCAACTAGTTGTTCAGTGGGTGGTAATAATTTTTTTTCCAAATAATTTTTATTAAACATTTTATAAATCAACACAGGGAAAGAGGGGGAACAATAACAAGAGGATAGAAAAGAAGGAAGGGTAGCACAAAAACACAACAAAAAAAACAACACCTAAACTAATCTAAAATGACCTCCACTCCAACCTCAGGATCTTCTCACTCTACTTCTCCAACTTACTTATCTATTCTTGTCCTCTAAAACTTTTATCTTTACGTTTCTTTTCGTAGTCATAGAAAAAGATCCAGTCTGTTCTCTTTAGCGATTTTCCAGTATTTCTTCTCATCAAAAAAGTTAGTTCATCCATATCTCTTATTTCTTTAACTTTCTCCAACCATTCTTCAATGGTCGGTATTTGGTCATTCTTCCAATATTTGGCAAAAACAATCCTTGCCGCTGTAGTGTAGTATGTAAATAATTTGTCTTCATTCTCATCCAGTTTAAAATCCGAATCTGTAAATCCCAATAAATAATACTCAGGTTTCTTTTTGAACCTCTTCTTCAACATCTTTTGTGTTTCCTCATGGACCGAAGCCCAAAACTTAGTTGTATCCTTACAAGTCCACCACATATGGTAGAATGTGCCTGTTTGTTCCCCACATTTCCAACATTTATCTGAGACATTTTGATACATATGACTAAGTTTATTCGGTGTCAAATACCATCTATAAAACATTTTATACCAATTTTCTTTCAGGTCCATGGCATATGTATATTTCAACTTTTTGTTCCATATTTGCTCCCATTCTCTAAACTGAATGGGTCGTCTTAAATTTTCGGCCCACTTAATCATACATGTTTTCACCTGTTCAGTTTCCGTTTGCCATTGGACCAATTTATTATAGAGTATTGTCACTGTTTTCTTTTGTATTCTTAATACTTTATCCCATGTGTTTTCTTCCCAGTCAAAGCCAATTTTTTGATCTTGTTTGAAATATTCTTTAATTTGTAAATAATGTAACCAAGTTATATTGCCATAAGAGTTCTTGAGTTGTTCAAAAGATTTAATCTCCATTTTCCCTTTTACCAAGATGTCCTTATATCTTGGCCAAACCCTCCATCCTAACAGTCTTCTTTGATGTGCCTCCATTGCTGAGACCCACAATGGTGTGTTTTTGTAAAAGAGAGCTTTATATCTCATCCATGTCCTCAGTAGGTGGGTGGTAATAATTTAATCAAGATTATGTACTACGTATGAATACGCATGTTGACAAATGGTGTAGACGGAAAATCCAGGAATCTTTAGCCTAATCAGTCCAATTTCGGTACTAGGGAAGAATGCAGCAGATAGATAACATTAGAGTGATTAATAGAAGATTTAAAGTACTTTGAAGCAGGGGTGTCAAACACATTTTCATCAAGGGCCACATCAGCCTTATGTTTGCCTTTGGATACAACGGGGCAACTATATCTATATCTAAAACATCCCAGTCAGAGCACTTGAGTTTTCCCTCAATTTGGGTTCCCAGATGTTATTGAACAACAACTCTCACCACTTTTTTATTATCCACCATGCGGACTGGGGATAATAGGAATTGCAACCCAACAGCACATGTGGCTCTGAGGTTGGGGAAAGGTTAAAGTACATTTCAAAGTCAGATATCATACTCTTGTATCTAAATTCAAAGCCCACTATCCTGACTAAACAGATGAAATGGCAGCTTTCCGAGTGTTACTGTACCACAATTCCCATCAGTTGTAGTCATGACACCTAGTGATGAGGAATACAGGAATTGTAGTTCAGCAGCAGAAGGGCCAGATACATAGATATGGTGGGTCACATTCAACCCACAGACCTTGAGTTTTACACATGTGTTTTAAAGCATACATCACACACACATACTGAAATCTCTTTATTATTCTCCTCTTCCACTTTAGTTTAATGAGAGGGAAAATATTTGAAAGCCCATCATTACAACTCATCTATCTGAGTGGGTTCTAGTCCACAGAATCTTAGGCCATAACAAATGTGCCAGTCTTTAAGATGCTACAATGCTTTTTATTGTTTCTGCTGCAGCAGCCTAAATCAGCAACTCCTTTCATTTATAGTTACTTATTGTCCTTTTATGGAACTACTATTGCTTTCGTTTTCACAAGCACAAACATTGATTGCCATGAGTTGCCAACAGTTACATTCTTATACATCCCTCTGCATTGGTTTCCCTATTGTTCGTTTGTAGACAGATTAGACTTGGCAGAGAATCAGACCAATTAACCTAAAATGTGCTGTGTCAGTTTACAGCTACAACAATAGCTTGCAGTGACTGCCTGGAACAATTCTTAGGATTTGGTTTGGATAAAAGATCATGTTTCATTGGGTTGTTTTTTTTTAAAGTTTGATTCCTTGCTCCATCTGACAGGAGTGTGCATGTGAAGTGTGATTGTGTGTGTGTGTGGCCATTCAGTTAGTATAGTAATTATTAGAATGACGGTATTGTGGATGTATATCTTTGCTAAGGACTGAGAGTTACCAAACTTAACCGCTTTGCATCTGAATCAAGAGATAAGAGTGGGATAATAAATAGCAACAACAACAAAATTAGTTATGCCTAGAAGAAACAGCCTTTGTTTCAAAAGCCCTTCTTTCTAAACCCGGAGATGTTGAGGAAGTGTGCAATCATACAGCAGCAAAAAAATGCTTTGCTTCCTCTCAATGGACTCCCTCAACCACAAATTCAGTGGCTAAGCTGTGAAAGCCAGGTTATTGCAGTCAGGCTTGAGTATAGCATACTTAGAGAAAACTAGAAAATAGTACAGCACTATAGATGCAATTGAACTACAATTCCCAGCAGGCTGAGCCAGTGAAGCTAATAGCAAGGAAGACTGGGAGTTACAGTTCAACAACTGTGCTTTTTGCTGCCTATTTCCCATTCCTGACCCTAAACCAGGCCTGCACAATGTGTGGCTCTCCAGATGTTTGGGTCTCTTAACACCCAGAAGCCTCAGCAAGCTTGTCCAATGACCAGGAATTCAGGGAGCTGGAGTCCAAAACATCTGGAGGCCACAAGGTGTGTAGGCCTGTCCTAAACTATACCCAGAGATGTATGATGTGAACAGGGCTGTAGCCAGAACATTTTTTGGGGGAGGATTGAAATTTGGGGGGCGGGGGTTGAAATTTGGGGAGGGGTTGAAACCTGCCTCCTAGCTCACACTGAAGCAAAGAGCACAGCAGGGGGCAGAGCAGCCTTCAATAGCCTGCAGCTCCGCCCCTGTCAACCACCTCCACCAAGTCTGGCCTCCTTAATGAGAGCATTCAACACCCCCCCCCCCAAACTTGGTTGCTTCACTACATCGGCTATTGTTGCAAGTAATGACAGTGTGAATAAATTGTCAATATTTGCTTGAGATAGTGCTTGCAATTCTGGAGGGACTCTTAATTTTTTGGGTCTGTAGACTTAGCATGGGGATTTGTTTAACTAGTTAAAATTCATGAGTAAACCAGGTTTTTTTTTAATCTGAAATTTTTTTGGGGGGGGGGGTTGAACTCCTACCTCCCCCCCCCCCCCCCGGCTACAGGCCTGGATGTGTAACCTGAATTGTAGTAAATGTGTGATAGGTTTCTGTTTGTTTTTTCAATCACAAAGTCTTCCACAATCTGAGACTCTTAATAGTGGATTGTCTAGTTTTATAGAAATCTGCTTTCATTCTGCAGCACAAATGAAGACCAGAGTGGGGATGGGAGGTCTATCCGAAGTTAAGTTTAACTGCTTTTTTTGTCTGTAAAGGTATACAAATACTAATGATTGCTGTATAAGTGATCAAGTAAAGAAGGGATTTAACCTTTTTACCTTTCCAATGTTCCCTTCTTCCAAGTGCCTTACATTACTGCATCTCTCCCTCTTTGATGATATCATCCATCTTGTTCACTGACAGTGCTGTTTTGGCTGTGCATACAAGTGTCCTTTTGCATGAGGAATCAGATGGAGTGGAATGAATGAGAAATTTAACATCACTGCAAAAATACAGGCCATAAAGGGAGTAAAATAATATTAATAATACTATTACAATATAATGGTATAGTACAATATACAAATATACTGTGTAATACTGATATTTTGCTATGCTAATAATATCATATATTGTATGTATATATATCTTGTAAGCTGCTCTGAGTCTCCTTCAGGGTGAGAAGGGTGGCATATAGATGTCATAAATAAATAAATAAATAAATAAATAAATAAATACAAGAGAAGCCTACCTAGCTCAATATACATCTACTTTAAATCTCTTACATCTTATCAAACAATATGTTCCCTTGGTATAAAGGGGGAAGGTCCTTCAAAAATACTTCCAGTATCTCCACATCTCAAAAATTACTTCATGTGGGTATGCGTTTTCAAGTAACCTGTTAATTTAGGGTAATCCCATGAATTTCATTGGGTTTTCTTAGGCAAGGATGTTTTGCCAGTTCCTTCTGAAAAATAGCCTACAGCACTTGACACTCATCAGTGGTCTCCTGCATTACTGGGTTTTTTTCCTCATCCAGAAGAAAGCCCTCTAATCTAACCTTTTCTTATCTTCTGCTTATCCTACAAAATGCATGTCTTTCACTAAGGCAAGGACAGAAACACCCCTCCCCCACCTTGACATTCTTCTCATTCATTCCAATTATTTTACCATCCAGACCCAGTACACTAGATATCAATGAAAACGAAGAAAGCCCAAGGTCATACAATCCCTGGTGACAGCCTTTCATGGATTAAAGCAGGTTATACTTTGTAGCATCACCTTTTTTACAGTAGAATGCAAGTCACCACGTTTACTATGTTTGTTTGAGATTTCACCTGGAATTCTTCCCACTGTAATCAAATAGCAGGTCAAAAGTTATAGGACAAAAATTGATAGTAGCAGTAGGTCAAAACATGGATGGCTCTGCAGTTCACAAAAATCAATGTGAGTCTACAAGTGGCATTTCTTCTAAATACCTTACTTCACTCTCATCATAGTTAGGAAGGTTTTGCTTCCCCTGCTTTTTAAAATGACATCTATTTTAGCATTGAATTATTGCAGAAGCCAAACTACACCAGAAGGTTACACATTTTTTTAATTAAGCATGAAAGTGCCATATACTGAAAAGACTCCCATCCTTTGAAGCAATAGTTTTGTATTACTTCTTCAGGTATCTAAATGCAACCAACCAATGTTTGAGATCATGTATAACCGAAGAAGATACCTTACATATGGGCTTCAGAAAGGCAACTAACAGGACGTATTGTCAATGGAATATTGGTTAAACAGCCATTGCCTGATTCAACATAGCTTGTCTTATGTTCTTATTTTAGACATCTAGCCTAGCTGGGCATTAATTGCAGATAGTAAGATGAATATGCCCCATATGTCTGGAATAGGGCTGGGCGGTTTCATTCGTTAATTTCGTAATTCGTTAATAATTCGTTATTTTTCTTGATAACGAAGCGATAACAAACCATTCAGGAGCAACTAAAAAACGAAACGAATTTTTAAAGCTATTTCGGAATTGTTTTGTAATTGTTTCGTTATTATTTCTGAATGTTGTTTCCCTCCCCTCTCCCTGGTTGCAAGCGGTCGGCATTTACCCCACTTCCGGGTCCCTGGCCTCTGCTTAAGTGGATCAAATTCTCCTCTCCTCCTGTTGTCACCTCACCTCATTCCTCACTCTGGCCTGTGTGCATTGGGCAAAGAGACACAGCAGTGCAGCACTCAGAGACCTGCCTGTTGCCTGCCTAACCTCCTGCCTTCCTGGGCAGGGGTTAAAACTGTTATGATTATTATTATTATTGAGAAGCATTGTCAAACCAGAATAGAGATTTCACCCCTCCTCTCTCTCTCTCTTTCCCCCCTCTTTCCTTCTCCAGGTTAAAACTATTATATTTATTATATTTATTATTATTATTAAGAATGGATGGCCATCTTTCAGTAGTGCTTTCACTGTGCCTTACATGCACGAAGGCAGAAAGTGGTTTGTTATTATTATTATTATTATTATTGAGAAGCATTGTCAAACCAGAATAGAGATTTCACCCCTCCTCTCTCTCTCTTTCCCCCCTCTTTCCTTCTCCAGGTTAAAACTATTATATTTATTATATTTATTATAATAATAATAATAATTATTATTATTATTATTATTAAGAATGGATGGCCATCTTTCAGTAGTGCTTTCACTGTGCCTTACATGCACGAAGGCAGAAAGTGGTTTGTTATTATTATTATTATTATTGAGAAGCATTGTCAAACCAGAATAGAGATTTCACCCCTCCTCTCTCTCTCTCTTTCCCCCCTCTTTCCTTCTCCAGGTTAAAACTATTATATTTATTATATTTATTATTATTATTAAGAATGGATGGCCATCTTTCAGTAGTGCTTTCACTGTGCCTTACATGCACGAAGGCAGAAAGTGGTTTGTTATTATTATTATTATTATTATTGAGAAGCATTGTCAAACCAGAATAGAGATTTCACCCCTCCTCTCTCTCTCTTTCCCCCCTCTTTCCTTCTCCAGGTTAAAACTATTATATTTATTATATTTATTATAATAATAATAATAATTATTATTATTATTATTATTAAGAATGGATGGCCATCTTTCAGTAGTGCTTTCACTGTGCCTTACATGCACGAAGGCAGAAAGTGGTTTGTTATTATTATTATTATTATTGAGAAGCATTGTCAAACCAGAATAGAGATTTCACCCCTCCTCTCTCTCTCTTTCCCCCCTTTTTCCTTCTCCGAGGTTAAAACTATTATTTAAAACTATTATTTTCACGTTGCGCAACCGCGTCCGCCATTTTAACGAATTGATTCGTTAATATTAACGAAATTTCGTAAATATCAAACTTTTTAAAAGGAAAATTTCGGAATTCTTTTAAATATCGAAATGCAAAAAACCCCAAAAAACGAATCGATTTTAGAAACAAATTTTTCCGTTGTTACCCAGGCCTAGTCTGGAACTGTTTTCCAAAACTCTAGTAGGAAGCCATCCTCTCACTTCATTCAAATCTCATCTCTTAAAAAAAATCAAAGTCTATGACACAAACCATGATCCATTCTAGCACAGCAAAAACCTCTGCAGTTGACATTCTTTTTCTTCTTTACCAGTGCTTCCAGTTCCTTTGAAACTCTCACACAACACATTTTATATTGAAAAGTTTTTGTGGCAGCAACATAATTCTCAATTGTAAAATACTATGCTCACTAATAGTACTGTAGCAGCAGTAACAACACTAAAAAGGCATTGTCAACTGGTGACTTTGATGTCAGTGGGATAGTGTTAAATGGACTTTAATGGAATTATATGCTGCAAGTCACTTCTGGTCACATGATGACATCTTCAGCCCATCCTATGTTCAGATATCAGCCAGCACAACAATGCCTTAAATCAAGAAACAGCTTCCTAAGATCTAAAGAGGTACTTGCAGGAACACCTCAGCAAGCGAGAGTCCAAAAGTGGCAGGCTAAAACCCAGTACTTCAACCAGTGGCTGAGACCAGATGAGAAACTCCCTCCTAGGCACACAGAAGAGTGGACAACTTGGAAGACACTGAACAGGCTGCACTCTGGCACCACAAGATGCAGAGCTAACTTTAAGAAATGGGGCTACAAAATGGAGTCCACAACATGCAAGTGTGAAGAAGAGCAAACCACAGACCACTTACTACAATGCAACCTGAGTCCTGCCACATGAACAACAGAGAAGCCTATAAGCAGATATGGATCCAGGATGGAGTGGAAAAGGTGGTGGGACTGAACATCAGTGTATGCTTATATGAACTGCCCACACTCTACTGCTTTTGAAATGTCTTCAAAACATGTTTTGCTTCAAAGTGGGTGAAGGGAAAAGAACTAAAATGCACATGCTCATTGTTAGTATCAAATTACAAAAACATTTCAGAGTTGACACTGTGGATTGTAATCTAGTTGGCAGTGACATTAAAAAGAAGTTCTTAGGGCTGGATTAACCATTAAGCAAAATAAACCCATGCTTAGGGCATCAAAGGAAGGAAGCGGGGGGGGGGGGGCATAGAAATTATTTATTGCTGAGTTTACCATGGACCACATGATGCAAAACTGCAAAAGGTGCGGCTGAACCTGCTTCCTAAAAAAAGGTGTTCCTGCAATAAAAATATCTTCAGAACTTCCAGAACTTTTGGTGCACATTTTTTGTGGGAAATTAATTAAGGGAGAAAAGGAGACTAGAGGAGAGGCTCTAGTAGGAGTTGGTTTTAGGAGGTACTAATGTCAGGGGCCAAGCTTTTGCCCAATCAAGCCCCAAGTTGGCACTGTGTTCAACTTACTGTATCATCTCTGTTTGTATACATTTGCAGTGTACCTCTTACTAGCCTACATCTGGAATGATATGTCATTTCTGCCATTCCCTTTCCCAAGAAATGCATTCTTTTCTCTAAACTTTTAATTCCTCGTTATGACCTCCTACTGAGCATTGCTTTAGCCCTGCAGCAAGGCTTGCTGTCAAGTTCTATTTGCCATTTTAGCTAAGCTGACTTCAGAGTTACTAATGTAAGTTGAAGGAGTCTGGGACAAATGTAACATTAGTATTTTGGCAATTCCCAGATGTCATCTTTGAATCATCTATGGGAAAATACCCCTCTGAGCCCGATTACTTTATGCTAAAGGAAGCTTGCTAGCTCCTATATAATCTGGCCTGTGCCCTTCCTCCATTTGAGCCCTCATCTGATCAAGAGCTCCCAATTAAACACCTCTTAGGGAGTCTTCAGTTGAAAATAACCCTTGCTCTTTTGAGATATGTCACAAGTCTTAATTAAAAAATGCTACAGTGATATAGCATCATGACTTGCGAATAAGCTAATTATTATAACATTCTTTGACACATCACTGCATCCAGTTGATGCAAAGGAAAAGATTTCTGTAACATCTGGAAACTGAATTTAGGAACGGGCCAATAATCCATGAATAAGCTTTGAAAGATTATATTAATATTGCAATTTTAGCTGAGAACACTATAAAAGGCTTTCAGTTTTGGAAGTACATTGTTGTTTTGAAGCGGAGGTATCAGAATTGGTTGGATCAGAGAGCCAAACTCCCCATTTAGTAATGCCTAGTGAGTAGTAATGTAATGTTTTAACATTCTCTAATCCTGTAGTTCTACCTGCATGGCAGATGTATTTACATAAAAGCAGAATATAGGACTCTTCCTTATAGTAACTCACTGGAATGAAGATTGTGCTTTTTGATATTGTCATCCAACCCAAGTTTCTCATATCTCAACACCATCCAACTGTGATCTGACAGGGACAATACAGATTAATCCTCAACCATCCCATCTTTCAGCTGTTTTCGAAATGTTTTCTCTTTCTCAGCAACTTATTTTAAATAATTCAAATTGAATTGAAAGGGCAGTAATAGTCTATGCAGTTGGTCAGCAGAGGCAAGAAGAGAGGAGGGGTAGAATCTAATTTTATGTTATTTTATTTATATACTAGCCGTCCCCTGCCACGTGTTGCTGTGGCCCACTCTGGTGGTCATGGGGGTTCTGTGTGGAAGGTTTGGCCCAATTCTATCATTGGTGGGGTTCAGAATGCACTGTGATTGCAGGTGAACTATAAATCCCAGCAATTACAACTTCCAAATGTCAAGATTCTATTTTCCCCAAACTTAACCAGTGTTCACATTTGGGCATATTGAGTATTCATGTAGAGTTTGGTCCAGATCCATCATTGTTTGAATCCACAGTGCTCTCTGGATGTAGGTGAACTACAACTCCAAAACCAAAGGACACTGCCCACCAAACCCTTCCAGTATTTTCTGTTGGTCATGGGAGAACTGTGTGCCAAGTTTGGTTCAATTCCATCATTGGTGGATTCAGAATGCTCTTTGATTGTAGGTGAACTATACATCCCAGCAACTACTCCCAAATGACAAAATCAAAAATTTTTGAGTGAAGGACATACATTGGGTTGTTAGGTGTATGCTGTCCAAATTTGGTGTCAATTCCCCCAGTGGTTCTCGAGTTCTGTGAATACCACAAACGAACATTACATTTTTATTTATATAGATTGCCATTCATCTGATCTGGGAGGAACATCTGGTGGCACAATGGGTTAAACCCTTGTGCTGGCAGGACTGAAGACTGACAGGTCGGAGGTTTGAATTTGGGGTGAGCGTGGATGAGCTCCCTCTGTCAGCTCCAGCTCCCCATGTGGGGACATGACAGAAGCCTCCCACAAGGATGGTAAAACATCAAAACATCCAGGCGTCCCCTGGGCAACGTCCTTGCAGACGGCCAATTCTCTCACACCAGAAGCGACTTGCAGTTTCTCAAGTCACTCCTGATACAGAAAAAAAGTGGGGCCCAGGGTGGCTCACAGCTAAGAGAATCAGAAGTTTGCCCTTCCCAATGGATGCAAGTAAAAGCAGGCTGCTGCAGTCTCTGTTGGCTTGTCTGATCTTCCAACATCAATAACTTGCGCCCTCTTGACCACTCTCTGATCTTGCTTGGCCACACATTTTTGAAATGTTGGAATGCATTCATCTGGGCAACCAAAATCTCACTCACCTCCCTATTGCTCTCAGTTACTAACTCCCCATTCACTGCTATCCCAAATCTCTGAACAGCTCACATTATCCCTTAATTCTTTCACAAACAATACAAATAACTTCCCACAGCATTAAGCTAATGTATTTCTGTTACCCTTTTTGCTCACCAAACAACAGCAGCTCTTTTCCTCAGTTGTAAATATCAAGAGCCTCCACTTTCTCAGCATTCCTTGTTCCTGTATTCTTGATTTCAGTGGCATTTTGAGGTATGCAGTATGACTTACTTTCTTTCATTCATTATGTCCTTAACTGAAAGCATAATTTTACATACTTCTGTCTTAAAATATGACATGTAGGCTTCCTGCGCAGTAAAAGGCTTCATTGGGAAGGTAAAATCCCGAAGCAGAAGCATGCACATGGAAAAATTATTCACAGCAAAATACTATAATTCAGAGAACCTGCCCAGGGAACTGAGCACCGGATCGACAACTATACAAATACTGTGTGCTTGAATCACGCCTTCCTTTTTAGTTTTGAGTGTAGCCTGGAGAGGAGTAGGTATTGGCAGTCTTCATGAACCATGGATTGTATGGTTCACTGAGTGCCTAAGTCACTTTGAAGCTCTGGCATGTCTCCAGATGTCACACACTTCACACAGAATAATTCAATCATGGTGACAGCTTCATGCAAGAGGCGGAGGTTTTGCAGGCTGGCTCTGCTCTAGAAAATTCACCCTTGAAAAGAAAAGAAAAGAAAAAAGTTCCTGGACTTAAAATCCATGTTGACTCTGCTACCCCTTCAAACTTGCTTCCAGATGGCTTCCGTGCAAGTTGGTCCGAGCTCACTGAATTCAGAGGGAGTACTATCTGTTCGTATAAATCATAGTTTCACTGGAAATAATGGGAATTCTCTTCAGGCTAAGCTCTTCCTTTCAAGAGAAAAAGAGTGATGCAGAGCTTGGAAATACTGGCATGTATCTTTCATGTGGCAACAAAGGAATGAATTAAACTGCACAATAATCAAATATCAGTCATTTCTTTCCAGGAAGTTGTAGCTTTCTCATCAATTATCTACGTATTTGTAACTTTCCTCATGCCATTAACTTGATCAGCAGTTTCCTAATGTGAGATAAAGTATTCTTGGTGCGTTTTAAAAAAGAAAAGCCAAATGCTAGAGATGACTGGAGTGGGGGAAAATACTTTCCAGTAAGCTTGGATTCTGTTTCATTTACTGAGTTAGTTGAAGTGAGTTAATGAGCTTCATTGACAAATTTACCTGGATTTTCAATATTAATGCATTTTAAGCAGTTTTAATTTTTTTATATTTTGTTCAATGAATTGTGGTACTTACACACACACACACACACACACACACACATCCTGATTCACAATGTGTCCTGACATATTATGCATTAGGAGAATATTGGTCTCCAAACCCACCACAGCTGCCCATCGCTGGTTTACAACTTCCCACCAACAATATGTGTCTTCTGCTTTAAGGAAATTCTTTCTTTGTAGCAGCACTGGTATGGTAGAATTTTTTTCCCAGTTTCCTAGAAGTAACTTCAAACTTCAGTTGAGCAGATAGAAATACTAGGGATGTGTGCGATCCATAAAAAATGGTTCAAAAGTCATTACAAAACTGGGGGGGGGGGGGGGCACTGACATTTCATTTCTAAAACATTTCTAAATATAGTTAGTGAAAAATTCATTACTATAATGAGATATAATGAAATTTTCATACTATTTCATTATAGTAAGTGCGCATAATTACTATAATTGGGGTATCTGCATTTGTCCCTCATTTTTAAAACTATTGGAGTGAAGCTTGCTGCAATGAACACATTTGCCACTGTTAGCCCACCAAATTTCAGAACATTTCACTTATCTGTGGATTTTTGGGGAATTATCAATGTTTTAATAAACAACATTTTAAAAAACTACAAGAGCTAAGTACTAGACTTTTATATACAATGCACCAGATAAGCAGGGCATCAAACCCTAGAAATTTCAGAAAGATTCACACAACTACAGATTTTGAAGGATTTTCTAAAGTTTAGACAAAAACAATTTATCCCTTTCCCCAAAAAAGCAACAACAGCAATCCCCTTGAATGCCTTTCTATCTTTATGACACACAACCCCATAACTTCAACTTAGTGCAGGTTTATACTACTACTTACTTACTTTAGTCCTGTTTGCACATTCAATATTTTTATTTGTTATTGTAAGTTTGACTCTAAACGGCTGGCTGCTGCAGCCCTCTGTGGGACTTTCTGATGCTGAGCACTGCATTCTGGGAAATCTAGTTTAGGGCAGGGCCTTTCTCTGCCACAGGGGGCCTTGCCTTCCCCAACTACATTTCTAAGAATGCTGTGTTCTCAGTCTTTGCTTGTAGCGAACAGGCCAAAGAAAAAGGATTGTTTTTTAAAACACTTTGAGTTTTCTTGACTTACCAAAGTTGCTTAATGCTTGTACTGCAAATTAAACTTACCTTGGGAAGCATTCGAATGTTACAGAATCTTAACGAAAATGATTGGTGAGTGTTTCAATTCTTAAATCCCCCCCACCTTTCCTGCATGTTTCTAATATCAATTTGTATACATTAATTTAATGAATTTGATCTGAAAAGAATTAAAAATGAACATTTGCACACCCATAAGAAAAAAAATTGGCACCCAAAGAAAAGGGACAGATAAAATAGCAATCGAACATGAGCACAGCAAATATGAGTTTTAGAAATGAATTATTTTCAGTCCCTATACTATGAAGTCAGCAGTTACAGTGATATTTCAATAGGATGAGGAGGATAATTCCTATTTAGGATAGTAATACCTTCTCTGAGCCCCCTGAAGTAGCTATACCAGTGGCAACTGGTGGCTCTCATGTTAATTGAACAGTGAATCAACTCCAGGCTGAAGGACCTCTTTAATTTTGAGCCTTATTCCTCAAATAGGTTCAGCACTTTGGATAGATCTTTTAATGCTAGTAGCTAAAACATAGAATGGATTCACTGCTTCATAGATGTGGAAGTTACCAGCCATCACTATATAGTTTTCTGGCAGTATAGCTATTGACCATTTGGCTGATGATATTTAGAATTTTTTTTCCAAATTGTGTATTTATACTGGGTATAGGTTAATTCCTTTAAGTTCCCTTTTCAAATCAGTAGTTATTTTTATATTGAGTTTTGGTGAAAGGGTTTCCCTATTTTGGCTCAGCCAAAGACAAAACTATGTTTGGCATATCCTAATATGTTTCTAGCTGGACAGAGTCACATTAACCATAGTCGCAGAATGACAAATCAGGAAGTTGGGTGTGAACGGATTTCCTTTGCTTAGTTTCATCCAGACCGTCGCATTTGTGAGGGATATGTCTTAAAATAGATTTGAGCTGTTATTATATTTGTTCTTTTCCATTTACTGTTGTGCTCGAACAGGCCATGGGAAAGATGCACAAGTTAAGTACTAATTACATATAAATAGCATGCAAGCAGCAAGTAATATGTTTAGCATGTGTCAAGTGTAGACAACATCAGATAGCCAGTATATATCTTCTTTTGATTTTAACAGGTAGATGATGGAATCAGAATAGTGCTTATATTTCCCACATGGTTTTTGATTATTGTGTATGCAATTCTACTGTAGAATTATTACAGTTTAACCCCACTTTAACTGCCATGTCTCAATGCTATGCAATCATTGGAAAGGAATTTTTGGGGGCCTTTAGCCTTCTCTGCCAAAGAGTGCTGGTGACTCACTAAATTACAAATCTCAAGATTCCATAGCATTGAGCCATGGCAATTTAAATGGTGACAGACTGCATTAATTGTACACCCAGGTGGCCTCCCTGCCAGAGAATCTGCTTTAGGTTTTAATTTTGAAGGAGCTGTCTACATTGCTCAACCTTACCCCCATAAGAGGTTTATGGCTTTGGACAAAAGATCAGGCTAACATATGGAACAGATCTACTACTCCACTGACCTGGAAGATATCAGTCACCACTGTATGGGGCTGTATGCAACCCATGGGTCCCCCTTTTTCTATCTCTGCTCAAATTAGATTCCAAAAAGAAAAAAAGTGTTAAATGTTTGGGAGCTTCATAATATGTTTCAGGGACTGGATAATAGGCCTTTGCAAATAATGTGGCTCAGCTGGCACAAGTGAGGCCAACACGTGACTTAATTTGGATGCGGCATCACAAATGGCAATGGAAAGTCCTTGAAGAATGCATCTCCATGGTGAAGATTATGTCAAACAGCTCTCTTTTATGCAAAGTAGGTGACCCCCAACCATTGCCAAGAAAGCCAGCCGACTGAAAGCTTCTAGCAAAGTGTTAGAGATCGGTGGCCGAGTGTTAATTGCCAGGTGTTGTAAACTGGTGTCTTGCCAGCAGAAGACATG
Source organism: Anolis sagrei (assembly GCF_037176765.1). Classification (NCBI taxonomy): domain Eukaryota; kingdom Metazoa; phylum Chordata; class Lepidosauria; order Squamata; family Anolidae; genus Anolis; species Anolis sagrei. Next base: position 63,922,135 of record NC_090021.1, read on the forward strand.
ACTGGCAGCTCCGACTCCGAAAGACGGCTTTAATAATAAAACAATCATCTCAAATCCATTTAACACTCTGCAAAACCTACATCTCTAGTGATCAGCCACTTTGTCGACAGCATCTGCGAAGGAAGATGACCTTCTCTGGGGTTTAATGTGGCATTATAAATGCAATGTATGTGATATTCAGGCTGCCTGTTCCAGCCTGAGTGGGAGACAATAATAAGCAGCCGCTATTTTGGCAACAACAGTAAATTAGTACGCAGCCCACGCCAGTTCATAAGGTTCTGCATTTAAACTGCCATGATACGCTTGAGATAAACAACACTGAGATGCATAAAACAATGGGAAAAGTCTGGCAATCCTACAAACAAGGACCCTGTTCAAACTGAGAGTGTAAATCAGAAAAGTCTTCTCCTATACTTCATTTACAGACTTCTAGCAATCAGCTTAGAAAGAGTGCGGCCAATGTAAGTGAAATTCAGCTCCCATCATTCACACTTATTTCTTCTTTCCTCCTGAGGGTATCAGGCCTTAGTATTGAGGAGCTACTTTTCAAAAGTATTTATACTTCTAAGATCCTAAAATTACCTGGTTCTAATTATGTTTACCTTTTAATTTAATTATACTTATATTTACTTTTTACTCACGCTGCCCTAAGTCCCCTTCAGGCTTGTAAAGAGTGGGATATAAATGTGGTAAATAAATAATAGCTAGTAAAATGGTAAGTCTTCATTATTTAATGGATCCAAATTCTGAATCCATTAAGCTGGTCCATGGTTTCATGGAACATCTTAACATTTCAAACTTTCTTACAAGTCACATCTGAAAAGCAGGAGAGGATTCAGCGCTTTACTTTTTCCTGAGCCTACTGGGAAGGTCAAGATTTCACCCACCTCTCTCCATTTCCCCCACTGAAGGCACTGTCTACATTGAACCTACTGGGAAGGTCAAGATTTCACCCACCTCTCTCCATTTCCCCCACTGAGTTCATTAAATATGAACTGTTTGTACTCACAACCTCTGAAGGTCTCACAACCTGTGAGGAAGCCTGCCATAGACGCAGGCAAAATGTCAGGGGAGAATGCTTCTGGAATATGGCCATACAGTCTGGAAAACTTACAGCAATGCAGTTTTTGTTATACCTTGAACTCATTTTGCACTAATTGAAATAAGCTGAGAATAAGATGGGGGACGGGGAGGGCAGGAAGAGGCAAAAAAGAAAATTGGGAAAAAACTAATGAAAAAGTTAGATGACAGTTTGGGGGAAGTAAAATTTGGTTTTTTTGCTTTTGTACAGTGTTGTTCTGAAAAGCAGAAATAATTTTCCCCCTTTTCATTAGCTCATACAGATCTGATAGGTCAATCTGGGACATGGAACGCACTGCAGTCCTTGCCTTCTATAAAATCATGGCTGCTTCTCCCCATAGCTTATGCAGTCATATATAATACACACACACAAAAAGGAACTCGAATAGACAGAGAGATTATCCTATATTTAGGACTGGAATAGTTTATGCTTTTAAAAAGTATTATTATTTTAACATAGCAAAGAAAAGCAGGCCTGGACAAGTGTGAAAGCATGATTTGGTATGGTTCAAAAATCCTGAAAAATGCATTTCCCCCCCTCCAGATTTATTTTAAAGGAGCTTTTCTTCCAGATAAACTAAACCTGTCAAGGAGATATTTATAGATTCCTCATTTCCACTTGTGCCTTCACTTTCGATATGAGTTGTGCTCAGCCTTGGGCTACCAGTTCTGTCTCCTGACTCATTCGGATGGGAATACCCTCTGCATTTGCGAGGCGTACTTGGCCTGCAGAGCTCTTGGAACTGTCAAAAAGATGAGGTGAGAAAAACATGGCTTTCAAGGATCTATTTGCTATGGCAGAACTGTGAAACAAGGAGGCATAGCGCCAGCTGCAGAGGGCCAGAGGAGGAAGCAGCATGTTTGGACTGATAGCAGGCCTCAGTCTTCAACGGACATTGCAGGAAGTCTGTTATGAACTACATTTTCCTGGAACAATTATAAGGGGTTGAGGACACCAGCTTACTTCAAATGGAATATCATGCAGCAATTTTTCCTTAGGGGCATTCACCTGAACACACAAGAAGGGTAGGGGACATGCATCAACCCTCCAGTATTCCCTAAAAAAACCTAGAAATATACTAAACCTTCATATATTGAGTATGAAGGTTTGTAGAGGGCATTAGAACTGCATTTAATTGAATGCGGTAACAGAAATCAAGGATTCTGGTCACAGCAGCTCCGTCACTCATGCCTTCTGAGTGTTAAAAAACCCACTGCAGAATGTTGTGCTCACCATGAGGATATTTAGAGAGTGTAGATTCAGAGAGTGCACATGAGTATCCCCAGATTTCAGGCCTTGGCCCTGTGTCTCAGGGTCAGGAGAGGAATCTCAGAGCAAGAGGACCGCCTCCCCCCCCCCCCTCACTTGTTATTAATGCTTTTACAAATTTGAATGACATAGTCTATTCAGCTTGACACTTGATGTTTCATGTTTAATGGCATTACCAGTGGCTGCCATTTGCAACATTTCTATGTTTCAGGTTATGATCTTGGAGTTTCAGGGCTTGGGAAAAGTCCTCTCCTAGCCACACCAATACATGACAACATCAGAACTGTCCATTTACCAGAAATCTGAACAGGGTCGAATATTACATTACATGAGATTGTCTGAACATGCATGTAGTGGTTATTGTGCAAGGTTGGAAGTGAGAAATTAAGGTTGCCCATCTTTCATAGACTTCTTTGCTGAAGTCATGGTCTCTTATATTAACCAACTGCAGTTGTGAGTCCAAAATGATATTCTGACTTGCTTAGAGAAAGAGAAAATTGAAAATGGAATAAATGCATATATGCTGGAACTCTTCCTGCTTCACGTTCCAAGTGCCTCCTTTTCCTCCTCTGTCTCCTTTTGGATGGCACCCACTTTCCTGGAACACAAATGAAATTATGAGGCAATAATGCATCATTCTAGTTCCATTAATCTATGACAATTGAAGCTAATTGTAGTGGATATAGACTCCCATCAAATGCTTCAGTAGATGAGAAATTAAAATGCAAGCTGTTATCTTTTTGCTATTTTTCTTTTCATTCTATTTTTCTACTTTGTTCCTTTTTTTTTTTTACAACATACTGAACGGACAACTGCCCCTCTCTTGGTTCACCAGTTTCCTTTCATTTGAAAGCATCTGGATGTCTCTCCTGAACTTGAATGTGAACTATTTTGCTTTGGAGTATCACTAGTAAATATTTGTTGCATGACTCATTTCTAGCCAGGATGCAGCCTGACTGCAATCACATCCATCTACACAATAGCTTTGTGAAAAAGAGTTCATTCTTCCCCTCTTAGGTAATAAGCCGAAGAGCTGGAAGAAAATGAAACTAGTCTGCCAGCTTTCTGTCCTCCCACCCCCCTCATCACAAACTACTGTATGGCATCCACAGTGATAGTGTTTTCCAACATAGCAATATTCTCTTTTCCCCCTGTTGGGTCAGTGTAATGCAGAAGATTTCCAATGGCTATTAGCTAATAGGTCAAACCCCAAGGCTGTACAGTACTGTCAGTCTAGCCAATCATTGGGGATGGGGGGAGGGAGAATCTACAATATTCGAAAGATGTTCTTTCTTCTCACAGTTCAAGAAACAAGACAAATGAATCACTAGTGACAGTTCAGTGCCGTGTGCCAGTCTTTTACAAATGTGTTGTTTCAGGAAAGCTTTTGAAGAATCTTTGTGTGGAAATGCAGACACTTCTCATCATGCTTATGTGATCTGATTTCAGAGCATCCAGTTGCTATAAACTCATACTCATTTCATATTTCTGCAAAGTGAAGTCCTGTGACAGCTTCTGGAGTTCTGATGACCACTTGGGATGCTCTAGATCACCATACCCATCAACATATCACAGGTGAAAACCAGATATGTGACAAAGCAATAGCAGAATGTGTTCAAGATGGTAAAAGTTATAAACAAGGAAGAACACATGAAATAGGAGAGGCTGCAGTTGCTTCGGCCTATGGGGCAAGGCAATATCTGTCCCTTCTTTTCTTCCCTCCTCCAAGTTGTTTTGTATATGTGAACTCAGTTTGCAGCAATTGAAGTAAGATGAGCATAGATGCAAAGAAGACAAATAATGAAGTATATTAGAATTCCTAAACTAGATGAAGACAAGGGAACTGGCTAGTCAGGAAAGATTTCTGGTTCAAAAGCAATAGATGAATGAAAACCGCTTTGAGTCCCCCTTGGGGTGAGAAAAGCGGTATACAAATACTGTAAATAAATAAATTATCAGTTGTGGACCAGCAGATTTCATGAATACAGATATTAGAAAAGAGGTGTTGGTATTGTAATGTTTTCATATACATCTATAGTCCAGCTGAACATGGGATATTGTGTCATTCTGGTCAACCTCTCTCAAATACTTTTGAAATACCAGTTGTGTGGAGAGCCATAGAGTGGTTTCTGCCTTCATGTCTTGCTTGTGGCTTTCCCAGAGGAATATAGAACATCACAGAATTCTGGATTAAATGAACCTTTGGTCTTGAAAGGATGTCCTTGTGCTCTTAAGTACTGGCTGTGAACTTTCCATGCTCTTATTTTGATGCCCCAGAACAGTATAATGCAAAGAGTACAATTTTGGATTATGTCATTCTAATGTTATATCAAGATGTTTTTAATTCTATGTTTTAACTGTTTAAATGTCTGTTTATGTTCTATTTTAAAATGATTTTAATGGTTTAATTTATAGCTATATATTATCATTTTAGTTTATTATGCTTTGGTTTGTATATATGTTGGCATTGAATCTTGCCATTACTTGATGTACACTGCTTTGAGTCCCTCAGAGGTGAGAAAAGTGATATATAAATATAGTAAATAAATAAATACAGGACAAGCTCTGGATGAATTCACACATACTGTTATGATCATCTTATGGCCCACTGATTTTAATGAACCAACTCTATTTGGCCAAGTATGGATCCAACCAGAGTTTAGCAAAATCCCTGTATTCCAAAACTGTGCAACAAGCATGGCCATTTGCGTTTTTTTAAAAAAAGGACAAACAAAACCTACTCTTTTAAGATATGTATTTAAAGTATTATTTCTATAGCATTGTTTGTGGAAGATCTATTGAACTATGGACTATCACTCACAAAATCATCGTAACTCTTGGACTACTAAAGGTTCACTGCAGGAATACCATTGTATGTTCTATTTTTAAAAAGAAATTAAACACTCAATCTAAATCTTGGAGAATGTTCATGAAGACATAACTTCAGTTAAAAATATTACTTCTGTAATCTCTGAGGAGGCGTAACCTACTTTCACAGCACATATCTAAATGACACTAAAATATTCATTCAGATTACTGAGTCTTGCAAACTAGGGACTTCTCTTTATCTTTGATATCAAACACAATTCAGACCATGTCTTAATTTTTTTTTTATAGAATGGACACTATTGTAATACAAAAACAGCTCACAGCACATTCTTTAGCTGAGGTAGGAGCCCAGCTTCACAACTGAAATGACAGCCCAGCAAATATCAGTGAATTAAACATTGGCTCAGCTGTCAATGACCCTTCCCCCTATACTTCTGGCAGCCTGCCTGCCTTGGAAACAACACAAAGCAAAACTCGGCATGAATATGTGCACAAATATCTATGCCTTCATCCTGCTATTGAATAAAAAGAAACCTTTTTTTTAAAGCGTGAAACTATTCTGGCAATGGGGAGAGGGGTGTTTCTTGTTGATGTGACAGATTCCAACAAACTTTAGCCATTCACTACTAATTTTTGCTTGAAACTCACAGAACTTGTTTTTCCTCCTAAGAGAGAATGACTGGAATATTTGTAGTAAAACAGTAAGAACACTTTATAGCAAACTTGACTGGATTTCCTTCTCTCAATAGTGTTATGTGTGTCTTCACCCTTCTAAAACACATAATTATACAGTCAACCCATATGGACATGGTATTTAGGCAAGGGTGCAACTATGGGGGGGAGGGGAGTGGAGAAAAAAGGAGAGCATTGCCCCTCTCCATAAGAATTCTGTCCACCAATGGAATTTTCCTTAGGTACATAGTTTTCTTGTGCAACAATAACTTAGCACTTTGGTTGAGCTTTTCAAAATTCATTGCAGCATCCAAAGAAAAGAGAGACAAAGTGACCAAGGGAATGCAAACACAACAATAAAAGACTTCTAGGATTGAATGTTTTTAATGGTTTGCTCCCAGAAATGCCAGAAATGAAAGGAACGAAAGAAATTTCATTTGTGCAGGGAGTAATCTTGTCTTTACACCCTTGTCTTTACCCCAACATCACTGAGAAGTTGATTTAAAACTATGCTGAAGCAGAAAGATTTGAATTTCAAGGGATGAAAGTAAATGCATAAATAAAGTCTATCAGTGGTTCTCAACCTGTGGGTCCCCAGTTGTTTTGGCCTTCAACTCCCAGAAATCCTAACAGCTAGTAAACTGGCTGGGATTTCTGGGAGTTGTAGGCCAAAACACCTGGAGACCCACAGGTTGAGAACCACTTATTATACTTGAACTAGACTTTAGGTCAGGGGGGTCACATTCATTTTCATCGAGGGCCACATCGCCTTATGGCTGTCTTCAAAGGGTCCTTGAATCCATGAATGGAGAAACCATAGATACAAAATGGCCAACTATGATTTTTTTAAACATACTGGTCTGTGCTCTTTAGCGTTTATCCAGTTGAAGTCCCTAGATATTACTGAGCAAAACCTTCTATCACTTTTGATTATCCTCCAATAAAAACCGGCACCCTACTTGCTATCTTTCTACAAGCAGGTGAAAACCTTTTTATTCTGCAGGCCTTTAAGAAGCGATTTCTTGGGGGAAACAGGCAGGGCACAATATGCTGGACTTCTATTTGTTGTTGCTATTATTTTAATTTATTTTAACTTTTTTTATTTTTTGTCAAAAGCATTGCATAAATAAATAAGTATAAAACTGATAAAATAAAGGGAGCACAAGCACCTAAACAATTATAGACCAAAAACAGGCAACAGCAACCACATTGCTTTAAACAATTCTTTCTCTGTGCATGAGGCAGGGCATTGTGGGCAAGCATATAAATGCAAAATTGTTTGTTTTGCTCCACAATCACACAAGGTGGAGGATTCTTCTAGATAGTGCCATTTTGCCGGGTTGTCCATGATCAGATTTTCAGATTTTATGATGATTTTTGTATACTATTTATTTTAACTATTTATTTTAACTGTTGCAAGTTGCCTTGAGAACCAAACTAGATAAAAGATGGAATATGAGGAGGAGGAGGAGGAGGAGGAGGAGGAGGAGGAGGAGGAGGAGGGAGAAGAGAGGAAGGATTTTATAAGAAATTTCTTCATACCCATGATCAAACTAAAAAGGTTTAAAATAATATGAATGAGAGCAAAAATGATAGATTTTTCTACAGGGATCCAGTGCTTTTGATGGTTTAATCTTAAAAGGCAGTATTTATATTTCTCTGTGTTCAACCTCTCTCTGAGTTGGAAATGGGGAAATCTGTCTAGATTTACTTTGACTGATAACTGGAAAAAGAAGGATTTTGTTTCAGTTGATGTTTCTCCCCAAATTTACAAATTTTATATTCAAAAGAGAAATGACCTTAGCTGTAAACAATCTCAGTGAGGGAAAAAACAAAAACAGACACATTTCTCTATTCCTATTTGAAAGAGATGAAGAAACATCTTTTTCAATAGGATTTAAATATCCTTTATTATCTTTTTTCTTGAAAATGTTAAAATGAACAAATATTAGTCTAGCAATCCTGATACCTTTGCTTAAGCAAAGGTTCTCACAGATAAGGATGTACATACAGTCCTTGAATCCTAACACAAATTTCATGCACGTGATTTGGTTTCAAGATCTGGGTCAAATGAGACTGGCTCCAAATTGGTGCAAGGTAAATTTGACCATTTCTTGTAACCAAATCAGGTTCTAGGGGCCCTTCCACACTATCCTTTATTCCAGAATATCAAGGCAAAAATCCCACATTATCTGAGTGTGGACTCAGATAACCCAGTTCAAAGCAGATATTGTGGGATTTTCTGCCTTGATATTCTGGGATATAGGGTTGTGTGGAAGGGCCCTAAATCATGTGATTGATGTATACCTCCTGTTACAAGTAGTGTGGTAAACACAGTAGACACAGTAGTTGCTTCCGATGACTATTTCCTCAAGCTGGGACAGAAAGAACTGTTGTCCTTTCCATCCTTTGAGGGGGGACAAGGTACAAGATGCTCATCTTGTACCTTGTAGCTTCCAGAACCAATATGAATATCACATGTTGGGCTGAACACCTAGATAATCTAGGTTCATGCCCTGTACTTACGGAGAAGAATAGATCTCTTTTAAAAAGCTTTCATTTGAGTTCTACAGAAGCCACATTAGCATGCAAGCCAAGTAGTCATGAATCACACTAGCCTTAGGCAACTCAAAAGAGGCAAATCATCTCTTGGGTCCAACTGAGTATATTAATTTAAGAAATGAACAGAGAGAAGCTCAGCAATGATGAGTTGCTTTTAAAAATAATGTAAAACATAGATTTTGCTAAATAAAGCTGATTCATCAGGAACCTATATCCCAAGAATAACTCACTAAAACAACTTGGCAGTGCATGAGGATGAGTAGAGATACAGGGATCCCACAGCACAGAGGATATTAGACATTTTCATGCAGTATGGCAAAGGTTTATAAAGAAATGATGGTTTAACATTCACAGTATTTCTATAAGTAAAGGCCGAGTTGATGGTTGGAAATTAATTGTATTAGTTGCAGCAGCAAAAACCACCAAAAATCACATGGCTGTGTAAAGTCTATGAGCATATCTAAACAAGATGGATTAAAATTGGCTCCATGGCATCCACATGACACATGGGGCCTTCTCACACCCATTGTGGGGCAAGAGTGCCTGTGTTAGGCAAAGGGGCAATGCTCCAGTTTCCCCACACATTAGGGTAGTGTAAACAGTTGGGTTGATTCTGATTCACAGTTCAGACAGTCATTCTGCTTTTGGGATAGGGGGCTGCCACCTACCCTTGTCATCCTGCCATTGTCATAGGGCAGCCACAGGGCTTCAAAGAGCTCCTGGCCATCATTTCTGACATTTGCAAGGCTGCCCATATGACTTAAAGAGTGGAGGGGGATGGTTCCCCTCTGTTCCACCCACCCCAAGTCACTAGAGTGACCTTTCAAACGTCCATATTGGTACCAGGAATTTTTTTTGAGCTCTGTGATGAACACTATGATGGTGACATGATGACAAAGATCAGTGTAGCCATCCAGCAGGATTGAACCTGGCTCGGCTCTGCTGAACAATCAGAACTCCATCTTCCCGCTGCAGTAGGATGGAAGTAGACAGTGTAGCTATCCCAGAACTGGTCTGGATTACTGCATTACTGCTTGTGTAGATGCACCCTGAGATGTTTTCTTTGCAACAGACTTTTGTGGGCTGCTTCCCACTTCATTGTACTCCACTCTCCCATCACAGGGACACGTGCACAACAGATGGTTCTAAGCACAGACCGCCTTCTCTTGACTGGAAACTGTGGGTATCCATTGAGTGCATAAATATGAATGGCAAGCTGGTGCTTGCTACACTCAGTTGTTTTTAATGAAATTGGCATCATTGTGAACATCTGGATCTCTATCCACAATTTGGGATGTCTGTTTTTTTTACATAAATATGTTTGACTGGAATGGGTGTGTGTACATGGTGCACTATGTATGGTGCACCATGAGCAAAGAAACTCAGTGCTGTGATATCCGTATCTTGTACATTTATTATTTGTGTGGAGCTGCTAACAGCATCCAGTACTGTTGCAGAACTTTAACTGCTACTGTTATTCTATTAGTCATGGAGCTTTGACAGATGGTGATGCATATGTATTTAATGTACAATATTTCAAAGGATGGCAAAAATCCTTAATACAATGTGCACAGCCATGGTATATATACAGCAAAACAATCTACATGTAGACAGATAGTACAGAATGGTAGAATATAAACACTGAGCCAGTTCCACGAAACTGACTAGCTAAGAACTTCTTTAAATAAATTCACAAGTGTCAGTTCCTTACAAAGATTACATTTATTTACACAAAGAGAACTGTATTGTGTTTTGAGCAACATTATTAACATTTGCATTCTTTCTGCTTGATTAACATTTGCCCCTACGTTTGTGAGCACATAGCTGTTTGGGTACACAGCACACTCTGCAGATTGCTATGTAAAAAGAACATGAGATCTATATCAATACAGACAGATAATAAACAAAGGCTCAGTGCTGTTTGTTTTCCTCTGTCATGAAAAAGATTGTGCTGCAAAGGTACTGAAAGGCTGAACAATGGAAGATCTGCTTGTTGTGGGTGGTTTCCAGCCATGATAGCAGAGGCTGAATGATCGACTGTAACGGAGAATTTCTCCCTCCCACTATTTCTGTAAACAAAGAGACAAGGAGAGATGAAAACAGAACAGTTGGATTTAGTCATTTTCTGTTTTGCTTGTTTTCTCTATTATTGCGCATACTCAAGGGCAAATAAATGGTATATTCAATATTAATCCTGAAATGCTAGTGAACTGTAGCACCCCATAGTTCCACGCACCATAGACTATATTCATAGATAATGCAAGCTATAATCCATCTAGGGTTTCAAAGTTGTCCATGACTATGATGGGAATATTTATAGTATGGATAGTTGAAGGTTAAATTCAGCATTGTAGGCAACACCTATGAGTAACAATCAGTCCTTAAGGCATGTGGTCCTTCTGTCCATCTTCTGGTCCTTTACTGCATACCCTCCTTGAATTTTGTGACCTTCCACTGATTTTAATTTTGAGGTCTACTTTTGCAGCCAAATGCATCCATTAAAACTTTTTAAAACAAGGCACAGGGGACACATACCTCTGTTTCAAAGGACATTTGCCCATCAGGAAAAAGGGCTTTTGTAAATCAAGCTTCCCTCGTGCTTGTTTTATCCAGGTGAGCAAGTACCATACATGAGAATAAAAGTTTCTTTTTCCAGACTAGATATATGTTGCTTAGATATATTTGTGATATCAGTTATGAATAATAGTAACAATTATGCTTTTAACAGCAAACTTCTACTATTTTATAGGTTCTTAAATGGGTGTTCAACATGATATTGGTTGAGTATCCCTTATCTTGAGTATAAATTGACTATATTTAATGCACACAATGAAGTGCAATACATATATTTTATGCATATATGATTTATTGCACTTCAAAAAGTTTTCTTTACATTTTCTAGTCTATATGTGCCATTTGCAAAACTCCAAAAATAAACTAAAACTTCATTTATATATTTTAAATATTTTTTGAAAAAGGAAAAAAGAGAGAGGGACAGAGTGCACATCATGTCCCTTCTACATCTTGCATTACTTTATTTACAGCATGTTTCACTTTTTATTCAGAACTCAAGATGGATCTTGTATCACCTGCTTAAAATTCAAGAGTTTTCTTGGGGCTGGTGGAGTTGATTTTTGAGTTGAAAAAACCCCTCTTTAAACATGGTGATTTGGAGCTTTCCCCAAAATTTGTAGATGAACATTTGAAAGACTATTATATTAAGATGAGAGAGCCAATGGAAGAAAGGTAATTCAGGAAGCCAAATTGTTGTGAAAAAGGATCACCTGACAAAAGTCCGGGATGGAATCCACTTAGTGACACATGCAGGTGAAACTAAAAATAACACCTGCATATGTACATTTTTGCATGCAGGTGAAGGAATTCAATACCTTCATCTGTCACAATCTCTTCTCTGAGCCACTCATCTAGTTTCAGGCATAGCTTGCCTCATTGGTTTCTCAGGGGCCAAGGGTATACCGTGTTCCCTCGCTACTTTGTGGTTTGCTTTTAGTGGACTCGCTGTTTTGTGGGTTTTTGGAAATATTAATAAAAATGTTAAATATTTATGTCCAGTGGAGGCCAGGGAGGCCAGGGACCCTGGAAGTGTGGTGGCCTGAGGCACGGTGGGGAAGGCCTGTCTCCCTGGTCTCCACAGACCCAGGAAATGCGGCAGCCTGAGGCGTGGCAGGGAAGGCCTGCCTCCCTGGCCTGCTGCTGCCTGCGAGGCTCTGGAGGCTCTGTGGAGGCCAGGGAGGCAGGCAAGTGGGTAATAAAAATAATATATGAAATATATAAAATAATGTATAAATATTAAAATTACTATGGCATCCCTAATTCGCAATTTTTCACTTATCGTGGGTCATCCTGGAACAGAACCCCCATGATAAGTGAGGGAACACGATATGTAGAGAAGATAAACAGCCAGGCAATAGCCTACTGTTATTCCTGCAGCCAGGAACATACTTCTCCTGGATCTCTCAGGGGCTTTATGGAAGTCTGGAAAAATAATATTGTGTTCTTGAAGATGGCTGTAGGATCAGAGCCAAGTATTGCCTAGATGCCCCTCATCTGGAGGTCTGAGAGACCATGCCCAGGGGCGGCTCGTCCATTACGCGAAGTAAGCGGTCGCAGAACACTTTTTTTGCCAGGGGCGCAGAGGCGCCTCTGTAAATGCCCTTCGACCGCCACTTGAGGAGCGCCCCCTCAGCTCACAACAGCCCTAGCAGTCCCAGGGGGAGCCTCGGCTTTCTTGCCTCACTGTCGGGTGATCCTCTTCCCAAAGGAGCCGGGCCCTTGAGCCTCACCTAGCCCCTCTCGTTCCTGCTCCACCTGGCCACCGGGTGCGCGAGCAGAGCCGGCGCTCAATCGTTCTCCGTGTTCGATCCCTTCCCCATGAGCGGCTCCCTTTCCCGATCCCCTGGCACTCCACCCACCTCCTCTTCTCTCCCCAATCCACGGGTGGGCCAAGGGGCAGAGCCGCTGCGCCTGGCCCACTTTGGGTCTGGAGGCATGTCTGAAGACCCCAGCGTGCACACCAAAAGCCATCTCTTCTCCTGACTTTCTCTTCAGCCATTGGGACCAAGACAGAGAGAGAGAGAGAGCGCCCATCCGGCTGGAGGTATCTCCCACTTCTGCTCCCTCCTTTGTTTTTGCGCCTACCTTCAGGAAAGGTGGGCATCTCCACCTCTGTCTCTCTCTCTCTCTCTTGGTCCCAATGGTTGAGGAGAAAGTCAGGAGAAGAGGTGACTTTTGGTGCACACGCCGGGGTCTTCAGGCACGCCTCCGGACCCAAAGTGGGCCAGGCAAGGGAGCAAATGCGGCAAGTGTAGTTACTGGGATGTATAGTTCACCTACAATCAAAGAGCATTCTGAAATCCACCAATGATGGAATTGAACCAAATATGGCACACAGAACTCCCACGACAAACAGAAAATATATATCAATGATTGGTTGGGGGGGGGGGCGCCAAAATAGTTTGCTTACTGTTGAAAATTACCTAGGGCCACTTCTGACTATGCCCTATAAGGAATGTCTTAAAAAGCTGGGTATTTAGCCTGCAGAAGAAAAGGTTGAGAGGAAACATGATAGCCATGTATAAATATGTGGAAGGATGTCATAAGGAAGAGGGCTCAGGCTCAGGCTCATTTTCTGCTGCCCTGGAAACTAGGACTTGGAGCAATAGATTCAAATTACAGGAAAAGAAATTCCATCTGAACATCTGGAAGAACTTCCTGACTGTAAGAGCTATTCAGCACTGGAACTCTCTCCCTCAGAGTGTGGTGGAAGCTCCTTCCTTGGAAGCCTTGGAAGGCTGGATGTCCATCTGTCAGGGGTGTTTTGATCATGCTTTTCCTGCATAACATGAGGTTAGACTAGATGACCCATGTGGTCTCTTCTAACTCTATGATCTCCCCACAGCCTCTCAGGCCACGGAATAGCACCAACTGACAATGGCAGGTTGCCTATTCAGGGCAGGGAAAGCCATTTAACTATGTGCTTCACACCCCAGTGTCTCTCCAAGGTTTCTACACACTTAAAACAAGGGGCCTAATGGAGCCCCATGGGACTCATCAGATGACACAAGGTCGTCCCGTGGGTTCCCTGTTTGAGCCTGTTTCTTAAGTGTTGAAATGCAAGGATTTTAAGGCTGCCTGGGAATTGGCTCTAGACCGTTCCCTGCCCATAGAGACAGTTTAAAATGGCAAAATTTAAATGTGATGAGAATTGTTTTCATTTTCTATTTCTTTCTGTGTTGTGACATTGTCCTATGAGCATTCCTTAAAAGTGTCCCAAAGATGCAGTTATCACCATCACTCTAAGGACAGCTGACAAAGTGGTAAATGTTTTTATTATTTATTTTGGTACTGTTCTATTATCCATGAAGAGGCCAAAAAGGGCACTACACAGAGAAGGATAGTCTATTTGGGGTGGAATTGGGGGGGGGGGGAATCAAAGGAGGAAAACCATAACAGGAAAAGATGGGGGAAATAGTTTTAGCCCTCCCCCCATAAAATCGACTCCTTCTCTGTCTAGCAACCCCTTTTGGCCTCTGCAGGGATAATAGAACAGCACCTTTATTTTTATTAAATGCTGTTTGCAATGTAAGGGTAATTAGCTGTACAGGAAAGTTTCCTTTTCTGTGAAACCTGTAGTTCTTCAGGACATCACAATTTGGTGAGGGGTATTGTTTGTGAGAACTTATTTTTGATCTTTTTAAAATATATCCAAACATTAGTGTATTCAACAAAAGATTGGGAAGAACTTCCTGATTGTGAGAGCTGTTCAGCAGTGGAACTCTCTGTCTCGCAGTGTAGTGGAGGCACCTTCTTTAGAGGCTTTTAAACAGAAGCTGGGTGGCCACCTGTCAGGACAGGAGTACTTTGATTCTATGCATGCCACTAACACACAGCCTGCTAGCCTTTCTAGCTAATTCCTTAAATCTGCTTAAAATATGTTTTTGTGTTTTTTTTTTAAATGTACATTTTTATGAGAAAAACAGGAGAGATTTCCTCACCTCTTCCATCCTTCCTGCCCTATCACCTCAGGTTAGTTTAATGAGAAAAAAAGCTCAACTTCTCTGAAAGCATTGAGATTATATGAAGACTTTACAAAGTTGATTTCAGGGTGTTGGGCTCAGATTTTCATTTTATTTTTGGTTGGGTTCATAACATTTGTACACCTCCCTCTTTTTGAACTTACTCAGTAGAATCTGAATCAGCGTATACATTAGAGAATGCTTCAAAACACATTTTGTCCAAGATCCCTCTTCTCTTCTCTGTAAATCAAGTTCAGTTTATTATTAAAACCTGTTAGTGTAGCCCTGAAATAAGGTATGAGATGACCTTCTATTTATTTTATGTATCTTTGAACTCAGCAGGAGGCAAGGGTGGAGTTGTATTTGGTTAAGGTCATGGTATTTTCATTGCTTCTCCAGATTAATATAAATTGTTTGAGTTTATGACCTTTCCCTACCCCCCAATCACCATAATTTACACCCCTGTGTTTCTATCCCCTTAAGGAGATTCAGTTCAAAAGATACCATTCCGCTGAAAGGAAAGCTGTGCTTAGTGGTAAGGCTCAAACATTGCCTTAAGGATTATATTTCACAGAACCCATTTTTAATGTACATTTCATCTTGTGACAGAACCTGCCATTGAAAGCTGAAGGGCTTGAAAGTTGGGAAATAATGTGTGTGAAAATCAATGTAATCCCATAGAGAAGCTAGGATAGATAAAGCCGCTCTGAGTCCCTCTGAGAGAGGGTGGGGTATAAACGTAGCAGATAGATAGATAGATAGATAGATAGATAGATAGATAGATAGATAGATAGAGATGTTGACATGTCTATGTACCTACAATCACAAGCCTTGATACACATTTCCAATATTTACATGGGGAAAATATTTGAGAAGTATGAAATTATTAGGCCTCACTATCCATTCAGAAACAGGAAGCTGAGTGTTATATAGCCAATGAGATGGTCAAACTGGAATGGCTGAAGTCTCCATTCAGGAGGGGGTAATATTTGTGTACATTTTGTCAATCTAGTCTCATGTTTTCATTTATTGCCAATCTGTTTTTATTTTTATTTTAAGCTTGGTTTGTGATGATATATAGAAGGTCTAGGCAAACTAATTTTCCCTCTCCTTTTGGCAGAAGGACACCGCGGTGCGATGTGTCCTTATGGCAAAAAGATGGGGAGGAAGGCAGGTGGCAGCTGAGAGCCCTCTGGAGTGCTCTCAGCCACCATCTGTCCCACCCTCCCCAAGCATAAGGACAGTGCAAGTGGCCCTATCCTTATACTGGGAGGATAGCTCAAGAAAGGCCTGCGGTGGCTGAGAGCCCCTCAGAGCATACTCAGCCACCGCCTGTCTTGCTCTCCTCCTGGCATAATACCAAGAGACAGCTCAAGGATTGGGGGGAGGATTGCTAATTGATTTTTTCAAATATTTTTGAGCTGTGGTTGGTTGAATCCATGGATTTAGAACCCAGAATTATGGAGGGATGACTGTGCACAGGATGGCAAGGAATTACCTTTTACCATTTTTATTAAGTGCAGGTACCTGTCCTATGTGGTTGAGATGTTAGTGTAACATGACAGCATCGTCTCATATAGACCATGAGGGGCAAGAGTGTCATTTGAATGCCACTAACAATTCTGTTATAAAACAACATAGCAGAGTGGTACCTTAAAGATTAACAAGTGGACTTTCATGAGATGCACTCAACACTATTGGATCTAATTCCATTACAATATTACGTATGTCACACGTTTTCAAGCAGTAGAAACTGCCATTTCCTTGTTAGAAAACAGTGAGGACTGACAATTTTGACATTTTTGCTTCCTCCAACCTATTTTTATTGTCAAGCAGTTTCTCTCCCATAGATGAAGACATGTGCAAATTTTGGTTATTTCTTATAGAATGAAACTGAATGAAATTCATTTGCACAGACCAAAGATGTCCAGTGATAAGGTCTATGCTACTGTGATTGTATTCCATAGACCACTTAGATATAATAAGCAAAAGATGGCAGCCCTGAATCAGTATTAGAGATAGCAAACCTAGCATACTTACATTGTGTAGTTGCTACTGTGCATGTTTTCTTCTAAGATTTTAAGCATAGCATGCATTCATGTCATTTCATGTCTGTTGATCGTAGCTCTCTTACTACAATAGTCTGCTCTTAGAGTCTGTCCATTGTATAGTTTCTTTCTCTCTTCCATATTTGAAGAGCAAAAATTACAGAGCCCTTTGTCCTGAATGATATAAAACCTTTAGTGTTTGTAAATAAACCTACCTCAATTAAGATAAAGTTTGATTTATTTTTCAATTAGACCCAATGCCTGGTGTGTGGGATGTATGGTGTCTAGATTGGACTATTGCAATGCATTCTATGTGAGGCTGCCCTTGAAGACGGCCTGGAAATTTCAATTGGTCCAACATTCGGCAGCAAGACTACTAACTGGTGGGAATTACAGGGAGTGGTCAACCCCCCTGTTTAAGGAGCTCCATTGGCTACTGTTTATTTTCTGGTCCCAATTCAAGGTGCAGGTTCTTACTTACAAAGCCCTGAATGGTTTGGGACAAGCCTGCCTGCGAGATCGCATTTCCGTCCATGAACCCACACGACCTCTTCGTTTTTCTGGAGAGGCCCTTCTCTCGCTCCCACCCCCATCACAAGTGCGACTTGTGGGGACGAGGGAGAGGGCCTTCTCTGTAGTGGCCCCTCAGCTCTGGAATTTGCTCCCCAGAGATATTAGGCAAGCCCCCATCCTGGCAATCATTAGGAGGAGCCTGAAAACTTGGCTGTTCCAGTGTGCCTTCAATGACTGAATGTATGTTAACTCCTGACCAAACACTGCATAAATGCCCTCAGAAGCACTTAATTTTCTGGTACATGTAATTAAATTTTGCCTTATCCCTGGACCCCCTGTCCTGATATATTACATTGCCCTATCACCCAGTGGTTCTAAATTTTAATCTTTGAAACTGGCCCTGCCCATTGTGATCATTTTAGTGTTTAATGTTCTGAGTTTATATTGTTGCGCTGTTTATTTATATTGGTTCTGTATTTTATGTTATTGTATTTTTAATTTTGTTGTGTTTTTGTGTAATACTGTGTTCTATACTGATGGGCATGGCCTTATGTAAGCTGTCCCAAGTCCCCTTGGGGAGATGGTGGGTATAAATAAAGTTTAATAATAATAATACAATGACAATAAAGTTATTCTATTCTATTCTATTCTATTCTATTCTATTCTATTCTATTCTATTCTATGTGAGATGGGTTGTTGCTGACTTCTGCTTGTGGATATTTACTATTCTTATATCACTCTCTCTCACATTCTCCAACATTCAGTGCATTAAGATGTTGCATACTCATCTTTTAACCCATATTTTAAGTGTTATTCACTCATTACCCTTTGCCGGAATGAATGTCTGTGTCAGTTTTGCTTTCTCCCACATTCAGAATGTTAAAATCTCTAATTTGTGGGAGGAAACAGGGCTGAATTCTTTTGTAGAGAGAGTACTAGAAGCATCAGTGAATGAGTTTTGGTAATATATGACTATATGAAGAGAACTTACTAACAGTGCTCAGACAAGAACTAATGCTTGCTGATCAGTCACAGAAATAAGGGAAGCTCAGTGCCAGGCAGAGACTCTCCCGAGTGGATTTTCTGTTCCATCTAAACTTTGCGAACTCCCTTTGAAAATAAATACTCTGGGAAAAAACCCTTAAATTGCTTTACTCTGGTGCTTTGAAGCCCTCCATGTGGAAATATCTGTGAGGAATGGCTAAACATTCTTTATGAAGGAAAGGAATTCCAGAAAGCAGAACCCAGCAAACCATAAAATGCAGAACCCTGATCTCAAACAACATTTATTGTTTACATTGGGAGGGTAGAGAAAGGTATTTATGGCATATCTTCATCGACAGGCTTTTGTCTTGGTCCATGTTAGAATTTATCCTTTTTCTGTATTTCTTCGTAGAATTTGTTGAAAATGGACACAAGGGGTCCCTTCTCACTACACAATTACAGCATTATTGTTCCACTCTAACTGACATGGCTACATCATAGGCAGTCCTGAACTGTGTAGTCTGCTGAGACACTAGAGCTCTTTAGCAAGAAATTCTAAATATGTCCTCCTAAATTGTAAATTCTAGTAGTCCCCAGGATGGAACCAGGAGATTGAATGCAGAACCACACTGCTGTAAATAAAAAATTAATGCTATTTGTGATACATGTGGATACCAAAAAAAGAAAAGAGGTGAGGAACAAACATTGGCTATGTACACCTTCACAATTGCACATCTCTGTTCCACGGGGGGGAAAAACAGTTGCCTTAAAAATGGACAGTTTTATTTCAAGTGACCTTTTTTTTTGCTTCAATGCTTCAGAATGTAAAAGGAAATTACAATTGCTATCAATTTCTGTTGCAACCACTGAAGAGAAGCAAGCTCTCCCCACACCTCCAAGTATCTACTAATATGAGCTGTATCCATAACCATTGATTTTGGACTTAAATAAAATTGAACTACATCAAATAAATCTAGTTGATTTTTCTGTTTGTTCCTAAGTCATGCCTGGGCTCAGATTCCCTAGAATGCTGTCCCTAGTGAGGATTAGATACTAAGCTAATAATCATTCAGTCATTAGGTTTTTGAAATTTTTTAATGAAACTTTCAGATACTTGAAATTTTAGATCTCAGTCCATTTGCCATTCTCAGAATAGATGCATTGGTTCTCTGGGATTTATGTAAATGTAATCTTAACATTCAGTGATGGATCAAGTTTAGTTGGATGTAGCAATTCAAGTAAGACTTTTGATCTCTGCCCAGATCATGTTTAATGTACTGGTTGCATTGGTAAATTATATAGTAATTTATATATCAAAACACTATAGAACCTTGTATATGTGAATAGAAATTACCTAGAGAAATCTAGTAAATAAACATTCAATTTCATTACATTTAAATATATTTTAATGTAATTATTTAAATTATTGCTGTATGCCTTCAAGTTTTTTTTCCTGACTTATGGCCATCCTAAGGTGAACAGGATTTGAGAGCGAGATTTGTACAGAAGGGTTTTGCTTTTGCCTCCCTCTGAGACCAAGAGAATATGCTTTGTAAAACATCACCCACTGGATTTTCATTGCTGAGCAGGGATTTGTCCTTTGTTCTCTGGAGTTGTAGTTCAATGCTCACATCACTATACCAGGAGACCCCTGTGGCGCAGTGGGTTAAGCCCTTGTGCCGGCAGGTCTGAAGACCAACAGGTTGCAGGTTCGAATCTGGGGAGAGTGCAGATGAGTTCCCTCTGTCAGCTCCAGCTCCCCATGTGGGGGCATGGAAAAAGCCTCCCACAAGGATGGTAAAACATCAAAACATCCAGGCATCCCCTGGACAACGTCCTTGCAGATGGCCAATTCTCTCACACCAGAAGAGACCTGCAGTTTCTCAAGTTGCTTCTGACACACACAAAAAATCACTATACCATATATTGGTCAGTCTCAAAATGCCAGTTTTTTCCCAGCTAGCCTTTCTTACCTATATGTGAATTTCCTTCTTTGGTTCAGCTTTTGGCTACTTAATGACCCTTGAATGTTTTGGAATACAACATATTGGTTGAGGAGGGAGGGGTTGTAGACTGGCATATCCAGGGGCCCGGATGATGAAAGCTGTTTAAAAATTGTTCTTGTAGTTTTCAGAATTTAGAAAAAAAATAGTTTTTACATTTCTTTTTAGAGTTGGGAATTTTCAAAATCATCATCACCATCCAAATTTCTGAGCTCACTACTCAACCTTTTTAGTTTGCCAGTGACCATCATGATTTACCACCCATCTATCATGAAGTTTTAATAACATCAATATGTTGCTGATCAGATGAAGAAAATGCTCATTTATTCCAGTTCTTTTCAGAATGTGCATCTTTGTTTGAAATAATCAACAGACTTCTGTTTAGGAAAAACTTTTCTTTTCTTAGGTTTATGCTTAGGTATTGAGGTGATATACAGAATGTTTGTTTCCTTATCTGGGTATGTAGGGGAGGTAGACTTTTGTTGACTTACTCAAGACTGGCTGGATTAGCTGAGTCTGCTAGACAGAAAAATCTTGGATAAACTCTTATTCTTGAAATCAACATACTTTGAATGATATTCTTCCTTAACACAAAAAGCTTGGAAAATGCATGGGGAGAGGGGGTGATAGGGGCTGCAGTTTTCATAATTTAAATCTTGTGGTTGACACACATCCCCTTTTAACAGCAGTGTGGTAAATGTAATACAGTAGGGGCACAGGAACCCTGTGAAAGTGGGGAAATTTTTAAATAAGAAAACCTATTATTTTAATCTAAGATAATACTTCTCAAGGAATCATTCTCTAGTGCTCCAGGGGACTCTGTGGTAAACTTTGAGTGGAAATTGTCCATAAAATGATCCTGGAAGACTTAGCAATTTCTAGAGAAAATGAATTAAATTCAGGAATAATAAAATAAAAGTGAACCTGCAACTGTATTCATAATCAGCGGACACTGATCAAAGTAGTCAAAAATGTTAAGTTTCCTGAATTCCAGATTAGAAAAGTACCTGCAAGAGAGGAAAATAGTGAACTAAAAAAAATATTAAAGCTGAATACAAGTAAAATATGTATAAGTTAATGGAGAAAATATGTACAAAAAGTTCATTAGGAAAAATGCAGTGTATATATACTGTACTAGCTGTGCCCTGCCACGCGTTGCTGTGGCCTTTAGTAAGAGTTTTGAAGTTTCTGCCTGGCCTCTCTTCCTTCCTTCCCTCGCTCTCTTTCCCTCTCTCTCTCTCACACACTCCTTCCTTTCCCCTCTTTCTCTCTTTCCCCCTTTCTCTCTCTCACACTCCTTCCTTTCCCCTCTTTCTCTCTCTCTCTCCCTCTTTCTCTCTCTCTCACTCCTTCCTTTCCCCTCTTTCTCTCTCTTTCCCTCTTTCTCTCTCTCTCACTCCTTCCTTTCCCCTCTTTCTCTCTCTCTTTCCCTCTTTCTCTCTCACACTCCTTCCTTTCCCCTCTTTCTCTCTCTCTTTCCCTCTTTCTCTCTCTCACACTCCTTCCTTTCCCCTCTTTCTCTCTCTCTTTCCCTCTTTCTCTCTCTCTCACACTCCTTCCTTTCCCCTCTTTCTCTCTCTCTTTCCCTCTTTCTCTCTCTCTCACACTCCTTCCTTTCCCCTCTTTCCCTCTCTCTTTGTGTGTAAACTTGAGTATTTTGGCCATAGTTGGTCATAGGGGTTCAGTGTGGCATGTTTGCCCTAATTCTGTCATTGGTGGGGTTCACGATGCTCTTTGAGTGTTGGTGAACTGTGAATTCCAGTGACTACAACTCCCAAATGTCACGGTCTATTTTCCCCAAACTTCATCTGTGTTCATATTTGGGCGTATTGAATGCTTATGCTAAGTTTGCTCCGGATCCATCATTGTTTAAGTCCACAGTGCTGTCTGGATGTAGGTGAACTACAACTCCCAAACTCAAGAAGGAAAAAACAAAATCTTGAAAACTGATTAAAAAAAAGGATGAGAATGCATACTGATTCAAGGAAACAAAACAAAATTGAGAACTACTAGCTTGTCCTTTTCAGCCCAGGCTGACAGACTATGAATTAGGGCTAGAGCTGGAGATGGACCAATTTGCGTCAAAGGATGGCCAATAGCAGGGTGGATGAAGCAGTAATGGGGAGGGAATGCATCTTACATGTCACAAAAAGAAGCTAATTTAAAATACATAGTCAGGAAAACCAGGAGCCTGTAGAGTTTCCAGAGTTATCAACATATGCTCATCAAAACCCAAACCTCTCCTTCTGTAATGTGAGTCTACTTTGGGAAGAGATCACAGTCAGATTTATGTACAATGCAGCACTTTGGCAATTAACCAAATGCCCACTGTGTTTCGTGTAAACAAAGCACCAAGTAGTTGCATAACACGTAATAGCATGTAAAATGTGCACAGTAAGCAATGTCTCTTCACTTTTGTTGGAATGTTTCAGAGAGTGTGAGGTAGTAGGTTAAGAACAAAAGGAGAGTGTTGCTGGATCAGACAAAGTATCTATTTAATCCAATCTTATTTTTGCACAGTGGCAGACTAGTTACCTATGGGAAGATCACCAAAGGCACATACATACAATCGTGTCTTCCATCTTTGGTTCTCCAACAAGTGGATACTGGAAAGTGTATAGCTAAATTTTAGCAGTCATCTCATTTCTGGAGTCTAGCCTCCCTATTCTGTCTCTGCCAGATTCTCTATCTCTTTAGCGTGATTAGAGCTTCTTCAGCTGCTAAAAGGAACAAAATGTTATCTCCTTTTTTAGACTATTAAAATTATGCTAATCTGCTCAGATTGGGCAGCTGCATGATGCCCTCTTAGTGTGCTGGGCCTGTGAAAGAGCAAATCTTTTCCTGTGATGCTTCTGCTTTGCCATTTCTATTTCTGTATTTCTTTAAAAGCTTGAGACAGCAGAATGCTAATGTGGAGCCGATTCATGTTCCAATTACTTGCTCAGCATCATGCAAATTTCCCATAATGGCATTGCAAAGGATGATGTGGGAGGAGTGCAGCTGCAAGAAAAGCTGTGATTTTATCAGGTTATTGAATTTGGGAGAGAAGGCAACGTCAGCAAAGCGACTGGGGCCCAGAAGCTTAGAAAGGATGCATTTGTTCTTTTCCTTTCCTCCTCATGTATCTTCCTCTTTTTCTTATAGCTCAGAGGATTTTGCACACGGTTTTCAGACATTCATAAGCAGATCCTTAATTCCACACCCTCAAACATTTCACAAGTGAAAGCCAGTAACATCAAATCCTGGGTCTTCCAAACTTGAGTTTCCAGTTGGTCTCCAAGTCCCAGAATTTCCAACCACTGGCCTAGCTGTTTGGAATTAAAGGGCAGCAGCATTTACTGACCAAAGTTTTAGAACAATGGCTTTAAAGGAAGTGGTTATGTTAGTATCCCTCCACACATGAATGCCAGCCTTAGAATAGGCAATGCTTCAGTGAGCCTGAAGTCAAACAATGTTGAACCATAAGAATTAAAATATAGTACTTGAAATTAGGCTTAGAAATGGTCCAGTCATTAGTGATGTTTCAGAAATGACAAGATGTGTTTCATACTGTTGGTCCCAGTCCATAAATAGCCATGTTCTGGACTGAGAAACCTTCTGTGAGATGTTTCTTCTTCTGTACGCTGGAGTGACAGAATTCGACTTCTTTCTTACATTAGAACAGCCTGAAAAGGTAATAAGATTTCAGAAATACAAATTGGATGTATGTACTGTATATGCATTGTCAAGATGTGTTATGTGCCCAATATCTAGAATGTCAGGCAATGAGTTATCATAGAAGAGACATAAATTTTTTATTACAAGGCTGCCTAAAATCACATAGCTATTTCAGGATGATTTTACTTCACTTTTCTTTCAGATACACTCATATCACACTATAACCTTTCCATGAACTCTTTCAGCTCACTATGCTCACAGCTGGCGTATGTTTTGTGTTTAAAGAGAAAAGCTGTCCCACTGCTTTCCTCGTCTCAGGTCTCAACATTTCAACATATTGGGTTCAACCAGGAAGAAGTGGCCTCTAGTTTTGTCCACTACACATTTAAATACAAACCTATATAAACCGTCTTGTACTCTTTAAATTCCTCAAAGGTGATCACAGAGGGGAACAGCTATTGCCTGCCAGAAGAGATGAGTTTTCAATTGTATCTTAAATTCCAACAGCTGATTTAGTTGTTGAAACTCTTCCAGCAGATCATTCCACAGTATTTGGGGTGGCCGATGAAAAGGTCCTCTGGGTGACACTCACCAGTTGGTTTCTAGCAGGCTGAATAGCTGCCCTCCAGAGCACCAAAGTGATTATATGGGATAAGGTGATCCTGTAGGTAACCTGGATCCAAACCATGTAGGGCTTTAAAGGGAAAAACAAACACTTTTGCCAGAAAATAATTGGCAGCCAGTGGAGTGACTTTTGTATGGGTGTAACATGCTCACTCCTGGATGTTCCTGTAACCAATCTGGCTGCCATACTTTGAACCAACTGGAGTTCCCAAACCATCACATCTACTCAGGCTGGTGTTTGGAGAGATGGATCCAGGAGCACTCCCAAGCTGCGGACACAGTCTTTCAGGTGGAGTGTAATCCTATCCAGAACTGCTTGATACACCTCTATCTTCAGATTAGGACCGTTGATGGCAAGCACTTTGGTTTTTTTCTGGATTCAGTTTCAATTGGATTTTTAATCATCCAGCCAATTACCTCCTTCAGTCATTCATTCAGAGAGACATACCATACTTACATAGAGCTGTTTTGGAAGACATGGAGAAATATATTTGGGAGTTATCAGCATCCTGGCAACACCTGCCCCCCATGCCTACGGATGATCTCTCCCAGCAGTTTCATGTAAATATTAAGTAGCATTGGGGATAGAATGACATCCAGTGGGATGCCATATCACAGCTCCTTTTTTGAGGAGCAGATATCCCCAAGCGCCACCATCTGGAACCTATCTGAGAGGTATGACCAGAACCACTGCAGCACAGTGCCTTCAATTACCAAACCCTCAGTCATTCCAGAAGGATACCATAGATGAGACTTGGGTAAGCCTGGCAATAAAAGCCATATTCAAGTGTAAATTTTATCTTGTCAACCATCCCATGCAGAACTGGTTAAACATCACATTTCCAGATCGACAAACCCACCCACTAAATGGTACCTCTGTTTCAGTCATTTTGTGTTTGACCTTTATTAATTACAGATTCCAGACACGGATTCAGCAAATTAACAACCTCTCCTGAATTAGTTTAAAAAAGAGTTGAGCTGGGTGTTATCAGCAAACTGACAAGACCTTACTCCACATCTCCAGAAGATCTCACTTAGCAGTTTCCTGTATACACTTTTGGGGACAGAACAAAGCTCTGCAAAACTGCATGATGCGAACATCATCTTCTGTTCCAGATAAGGAGTGGAACCACCACAATGCTCTAAATTTCTATTTGAGATAGCTGGTTCTGTATGGTCATTTGGGTCTTTATGGAAAGCACATCATAAACTGGTTGTGAGAGCAGTGGCATCTATTCTTTTAGAAGCACACTGCCTCTGGTGCTTTTAAAAGCATATGATTGCCCTTTGAAGTTGGCTAAGTTTTTATACAACAATATATCATACGATAGGGAATTCTATTTTAATGATACAGTATGTGCTTTTGCTTGCCCTGAACCTCCTATCATGCAGCCTCAGTGGATGACCCTGGATTCTGGCAATGTGGGTGGGATTCTCCCTATCTCCATTCCCTGCATAATTTTATACTCCTCTGCTGTGTCCTTACTTTCCTCACTGTCTTCAGCTGAAAAATACTAAACATTACAACTTTTCTTTGCACAGAGTTCCTTCAGTCCCTTGACAAGTTTGTTTGCTCTTCTCTGTAGCTTGCTGATTTTTGCTATATTTTAGGATCAGTGAGCAGGATTGGAAATGGTATTCCAACTATGATTTCAGTGAATATTTTAATAAAGTAATGTTCATCTTCATTCACTTTTCTTTCTTTCGCTTTATGTGAATTCCACCTTTTCCCACAGTACCAGGACAATGAACTCCAGTTTGGAATAAATGGAGAAGGAGAAGAAGATAAAAACATACCAAAGGGTAATTAAACTAGCAGTAATGTTAAATAAGCACTGCTAACATTAATTACAATTTAAACCATGCATTTAAAAAGGGGGAAAGAAATAGGTTGAAAACAGCACAGCACCCAGTTTTCTAAATCCCATCAGAAAAGAGAAAAATGCCTGCTAATAGAAGAACTGCAAGAAAGAGACTTTCTAGTTTGGCATTGAAGGAACATATGCTTTGTCCCACAGAAATAGAAGAAACAGTGAGATGCAGATATCCATGTTTTAAAAAAATCCATTGTGAAAAAGTTATTTTTGGCACTTCCCACATCTGAACTTCCTCACAACAATGTAATTCATACCTCCAGGCTTGGAAGTAGGCAGTGTACTGAATCCATTCAGAACCTGGATGGGTGACCAAGTGGGAACAAATGCTGTATAAGAGTGCCACACAAATATAAATGCAATACATAAACTGTATCCTGGAGCAGTCTGTTTAGAGCAGGGTCCTCAGACTTTTTAAACAGAGGGCCAGATCACAGTCCCTCAAACTGTTAGAGGGCTGGATTATAATTTCAAAAAAACATGAATGAATTCCTAAACACACTGCACATATCTTATTTGTAGCGCAAAAAACTTTAAAACAGTACAATAATTAAAATTAACAAATATAAGCCTATTAGTATTTCAATGGGAAGTGTGGGCCTGCTTTTGGCTGATGAGATAAGATGTTGTTGTTGTTGTTGTGGTGGTGGTGGTGGTGGTGTGCTTTCAAGTTGTTTCAGACTTAGGTTGACCCTGAGCGAGGGCTGGGTAAATGACCTTGGAGGGCCTTAGTTTTAGAGAATGACATAACTATATGAATAAGGATAGTTGAGTACAAGGTAATGACATTATAACAGAAAAAATGACAGCAAAAGCCAAAATCATCATTTTTCAGTATGGCAAGTACATCAAGATACTTTTCTTGCTACAGTGAATGAACCTAATATGACATTTTCCACCAAGAAAAATGTAATATCATCCAGTAGAACAGTACTGTCAGTTCTTGGATTATCAGACAAAATGCAGTCATCCTTTTATAATGGATACAGGCATTTATCAGCACAATTAATTAATTAGCTGTTTAATGCCTATGAAGATTAAACTGAATGCTTATTTGAGTTTATATTTGTGAACAGAGGTGTAGTGCTATCACCACAAAATAGCAAGTGGGTGTCACATGCCACAGGTTAGAGATTCAGTTTAAATTGTTGTAAAGTGTATTTGAAGAGATGCACCTGTGGACTCTGGGAATGTATTATAGAGGCATTGCAGGGCCTCTGTCTGCAGAAAAGTGTGCATAGCACTGTTTGGAGACACACTGAGCAGAAATAAAACAGCTCTGGAACTAATGCTAAATAGATTTACTCTCAGCTGCAGTACTGACTAAAAGCCAATGGAGCTTCTTAATTTGAAGAAGTATGCCAACAAAGAAAGCCCAAGAGTGTTTCTTGTTGCTGCACCTGGCAGTGGATGTGAGGGATATGGTTTTGGCACCAGCAGCTCGTTCATCTCATGCAGAAAGACTGCTGGCATTCACCTTATTTTGCAATGCAATTGGTTGGCACCAATTGTGTTTTAAGTATATTGAACTGTATCTGCAACCTGAATAGGGTAACGTCCACGTCTTTCCCAAATGAAATATTTGATTCTTATGTCAAGGCTATGGACCTTTTGCTTTCTGGAATAAAGCCAAGAAGACAGTGAAGACCTAGGTGAATTGAAAACACCAATTCCCCTTGGAATAAAAGGTAAGAGATATGTCAACATGAAAAAATATCTTCCATTAGTATGCAGGTGGAGGATCTTATATTGTGAAAATCCTTGCTTGGTGGCATTTCTCTACGCTCTCTTATTTATTCTTTCCACAGCAGCATGTTAAATGCTTCCTCATGAAGTTATGTGTGGTGTTTTGATACTTCTGCATGTAAATATTTTCTGCACAATTAGTTTAATGAGTCCTCTGGTGCTTTCCCCCCCAAGTCAATAGAGCCTCTCCTACAACAAATGTGTTCTGCCACATTACAGCCATGTTCACACATATTTTTTCATATCCCTAGAGAGATATTAACAGGCTGACCCTTAGGATAGATTATTTAGTGTCCTCCAGGGACACATTCATGAGGAGAGATGCAGCATGGATACACCTTTAGCTTCCTAGCAGTGCTGTCCATGATACATTTGCTCTTTTTTAAAACCACCATAATCATTTCATATTGCTGCAATAATAATTTTGGATTGTCTGATCCTCATGTCATGTTCTGCAGATGGCAATGAAAGTGTTCCAACTGAACATTTTTGCAAAGAGATTGGTAATGTGTGATACTCCAGGTGTAACATTACTATTTCTTATCAGTCACAGTCAGTATAACCAATCTTGAAGAATAACAGAAGTGTCAGGGATTCTATGCAGCCATAAAATTCCTTGTTAGAGCAGAAGGGACTCTGGGCGCATCCAGACAGCCCCTGGTTTGTAGCTAATTAATTAGATAGTGGGTGTATTCAGCTCCTTCTTGGAAGGCACGGGATAAATAATAAAAATAAAATAATAAAACTTTATTTATATACTGCTCTATCTCCCCAGGGGGACTCAGGGCGGTTTCCAAGCATCAAAACATACAGAGTCACAACATGAACAAAAAAATAACAGTAACAGCAACATAAGCATGGAATTACCCAACAAAACATCAATATTAAAAGAAAAAAATCCTGCCTGCTCTTCATGTCTATTTGTAAGGGCATGGAAAGGGAATGGGTCAGGACAATTAAAAATGCACTATTTCTAGATAATATTCCCACAGTTTTCTGGGCTAAATTATTATTATTATAACTTTATTTGTACCCCACTAGCATCTCCCAAAGGACTTGATGTGGCTTACATAGGCCGAGGCCTCAAAAACACAATACAACAATACAATACCTAAAGCAAATTAAAAACAGTTAAGCAGAATAAACAACAACAATAACAATACATCAAGACACTATAAAACTGGGCTGGCCAGAGTAATGGGTGTTGCGGCAAATACTTTGCCCGAGATCATTTTAGAGCACAATCAGGCAGGAAGGAGACGGAGACAGCCATTTGATTCCAGGCAAGTTTACTATCAAGTTGATAGGACACTCAGAAACAAGATTCTGAAGCGTGCTTGAAAGTCAGTCAGGTTTCAATATTTATAGCAGAATCCACTGGTCTAGACATGCGTACAACTGTCTTGACATATACACAGATCTAATCATTAACAGAGGCATTACGCATGCCTTTTTTCCCATACATCACGATGACGCGTTACAATGACGTACTCCCAATTGTTTCAAATCTTAATTATTCCCATATTCGTAATATATCTGAAGTTGCCTGCTATTTACCTCACTGAACCACCAGAGGCCGCTAACTGACCTTTTCCTAGTCTTAGATCAATTACTTACGCAAGCGTCCTTGTCTGGCTGCCAACAACATTTTGATGATGCTTATAACGTCAGACACCATTGTTTCCCAAATGTCATGTTCCATTAATATTTAACTTCCTTGAGCCTAACCCATGAAGCTTGTTAAGTCAATCATTTACTTTCCGTCTTTTGAACCCTTCGCTCCTCCCTGCCGCAAAAACTCTTTCGCCCGTATTTCAAGGTAAGTTTTCCTATATTCATTTTTAAATACATTTTTAAATCATACTCTTCCACTGACCACTACATGGGTACAGGATTAAAAGTGCTGATGTGGCAGGAGGTATGTAGGATTATAAAGTAAGGGCAGTGTGCGGTGTGCAGTGATCTTAGTTCTACTAAAGTGCTTCTAGGACTTGGCATTGGAGGTTCCTAATCTGAGAAGGCACATTGTAACAGCCAGGTCTTCAAGTTCTTTCTGAAGACTGCCAATGTAGGGGCCTGTCTAAGATCTTTTGGGAGGGCATTCCAAAGTTGGGGGGCCACCACAGAAAAGGCCCTGTCTCGAGTCCCCACCAAGCGCACTTGTGACGTGGGCGGGATCACGAGCAGGGCCTCTCCAGATGACCGAAGTGAACGTGTGGGTTCGTAGACAGAGATGCGGTCACGCAGGTAGGGTGGTCCCAAACCACCAGCCCGGAAAACTATGGGAATCCCAACCCCCTCCCAGAAGCCCCCCTGAGTTAAAAAAAGAAAAGAACTCACTTGGCCTCCCTGGGACAACTGCCAGAGTTCCCCTGGCATGTACAAATGTCACGCCAGGAGCAGTGGGGAGAAGAACCTCCCCCCCCTTTCTCCTGGTGTGTTATTTGTATGCACCAGAGAAACTTCAGCAGCCACCTCAGGGAGGCCAGGTGAGTTATTTTCTCTCTCGTTTTTTTTACTGAGTTTAGGGGAGCTTCTGGGCAGGGGGGTTAGTGTCCTATGGCAACCTCCTATGGAATCCTGATGTTTGTAGTTTTATGAGTTGCCAGAGTTTCTGTCTGGCTGGTAAGTCTAAATGCCCCCTTAGTAAACTCCAAATTTCAAGATTTAATAGGCAGATTACTGATTCTCAACAAGTGACACTTATAAAAAATAGTTCAATTGCAAAGATAGTGCATCAGATTAAATTAATCCTGATCACACACAAAAACCCACACAGAGAGATACTTTGTTTTCTAAGTTTTCATGGAAGTTAAATTGCAGTCATGGTGCTAAATGAATCCAAGGGAGCAATCTTAAACATTCTGTTTTTATCATGTTATTCTTGTAACTACCACCCTGGACAATGCTGAAGCATCAGAGTTACACGAAGGGACGTGCTAAGGCATACGAAGATCATTTCCTTGTACAGGATGACTTCTCAGAATTCCTTCATGTGAATATTAGTAGTTTCCCACAGTTTGATTTTCAAAATGATTGACCTGTTTTGACCTCCTTATTTTGTCTCTCCTAATTTTTTTTCTTGGTGTGTGTTAATAGGCTCTCCCATTGCTTGGGCATCACAGCTGAAAGATAATGGTTATCTTCCAGGCAAACAAAGGCTTAATGATACGATGGGTTAGATTACAAGTGGGTATTTTAATCCAGGTCCAAATCTAACACTCAAATTACTAGATCCCCCTGGCTCAACTGGAATTGCTGAAAAAATATGACCTGGTGCACAAAGCAGGAATACAATTCCCCATTAATGTATTTTAATCAATTTATTTTTATGTGAAGAGTATAAAAGGCACTTTATAGAAGAATGCAAACCAAAATCAGTTCTCTGCAGCCATATCTTTGATATAATGTAGTGTTGTTATTTTTTTTTAAAGAAACAGGAAACAAGAGTAAGTACTTTTTAAAAAGGCATTAAAGCACCCTGACCACAATTGCAAAATGGCCTTCATCCAGTTTGTGGTTCAGCATCAGTACAACCCCAGAAACTCTGATGATAAGAGGAAGTATAGTGAGTCTTTGTTGTTGCATGATCAATGGTATTGCAAGTTGTGAAAAGATCTAGGAAGATGAACAGGATAGCGGTTTGATTGCATTATTTTTCTTATCAAAAGCATAGATATCATTCAAGAGAAATCTCTGGAGTCATAGACAACACTCTCCAGATAGAAAAGTATTTTTATTCTTTTGTAGAATATGGTTATATGAGTGTTTTCCTGTATTTTATAAACCTGTGTTTATGTTTAGTTTTTAGACCCCAAAGAAGGCCTTAACTCAAATATGCCAAAACATTTATGTCTTTTTGAAGGAATAAAAAATTGACCATCTATTAAAAGGTAGAGCTCCTCTCCCTTTCTGTTTCCTGCTTGCACACATGCTTTTCTATATTCGCTCTCTGCTTATGCAATGGTAATGACCATTTTCTGGACCCACCCACATTAGCTATGATGGGCATGGAGCCATGTGGTGGAACAGAGTGATTCAAGTATCTTGTCCACATATTCTGAAGCTGAACTGCCAAAACTTCACTAGATAAAACATTTCCCCAGACTATATAGTAACGGTGTCATCAAGCTTTGAGAAGATGTGAGCAACTTCATCCTCCAGTTGTGAATTTATAAACTGTACATTATTGTATTTCTGAAAAGGAATTTAAAAGGGAAAAGTAAAGTGTGAAAGGAGGAGGGGAATCTTTCTTAAGGTACAGGAATCTCCCAAATAGCCTACCATTTAAAAAATCCCACCTATGCCAAACAAAACCTTGTAAAATAATAAAAGAAAAAGTTATGCTACAATAATATGTGATTATAATATTTCAGTTCACAAAAAGATCCTACATTCATGTTTAAAACTCACCCTACCACTAGTCAGCATGAGGCTTTTCACACAGTTGGTAAGGAAAAAACCAGAAATTTGACCAGCAACTTAATGCATTATTTAATTGTGTTCCCAAAATGGGAGCCTTGATTGGCACTTCATGCCATAGCTTTAATTTCAGAGAGACTCAGAAGCCATCTGTGTCTGCAGTGGCCATTCATCTCACCAGAGTGCATGTCGTGCCCGATGACCATCAATTCCATTTGAGAAAGAAATACCAGTGTCACTGCCATCATCAACAACCATGCAATCTTGAGCAAAATTGTCATAGAAATCCAACCTCAATGGGATCTGTTTTAAGCTACACCTGCTGCAAAAGCCTGCTTAAATTCTTAAAAAATGCTTTGTCAGTATTCAGAGTCAACTGAGTTTGTTTTAATTGCTTTTGAAAGCACATCTTCATCTTGAATTATTTAAAAACGGGTAGATTATTTTCAAGAAACCTGAAGTTGAACTAGATGTTATGCTAAATATAGCATGCAAGGAAATCTTGCTCTTCTTTTCCCCCCCTTTTTTCTTTTGCAAATATGTAAATGCTTGCTCCAGAGTAAGCCTTTTGTACCCAAATAGAGGAATAATAATATTAACAACAACAACAGCAACAACAACAACTTAAGATCATCTGGGGAAGCCTTGCTCTCGCTCCCACCAACATCACAAATGCGGTTGGTGGGGATGAGAGACAGGGCCTTCTCGGTGGTGGCCCCCTACCTATGGAACGCACTTCCGAGCGAGATACAATCAATCCAATCCCTCCTGGCTTTCAGGAAGAAAGTAAAATCATGGCTATGGGACCAAGCTTTCAGTCAGCAGACATAAATTAGCACTTTAGTGGAAATGGATTGGAAAGGCGATTTACATGAGGATACGATTCTATTTGGTAACAAATGTTTTTATATTGTTTAATTAATGGCTTATGTATCTTATGTATTTGAATGGTTTGATGGTTTGTTTAATAGTTATTGTATTAATTGTTCATGTAACGGCATCGGATTGCTGCCTATGTAAGCTGTCCTGAGTCCCCCTTTTGGGGTAGAGAACAGACGGGATATAAATACCAGAAATAAATAAATAAACAACTTTTTTCTTGTACCCCACCTCCATCACCCAGTAGGGAGTTGAGGCGGCACATAAAACACTCAAAGTATAACATGCAAACTATAACAAGTGCAAAAAAACCCCAAACAGACAATAAACCTACAACAAGACAATAAACAATCAACCCAGCATCATAAATTCACAGTAAAATAAAATAAACATACAATAAAGTAAAGCATATAGCATACTGTATAAAAAGAACAATGTAACACTCAGAACAATGCCCAATATGGGAATTGTTCCCATAGGCATTGTTCCCATATGCCTATGGGAACAATGATCGTAAGACATGGCCAGATGGTCTTCACATTGTGGAGGGTGAAATCCCCCCACTGGCTTCAGAATTCAGTAACGTATATCATAAGCTGGTCATCCTAGAGCTTCATGAGACATGGTATTTAACAAATTGTCTACATCAGTGGTTTCCTTGGTCTTTTTTTGACCAAGGATCACTTTGACCAGGGACCACTCTCCAACATTACAACCAAAAGGGTTATGAATCAGTTTTTGGTCAACTTTGGGTTTGGTTTGGGGTGCTGATTCAGAAAATTGCATTGGATAGACCATATCAGCTCTAGTTTCCAATACAGAACATGGTCAGCGCGAGGGAAGATGTGGCTCTACATGCTTAGATCCCTTGTATGTCCACTATTACCACAGCCTTGAACTCCTGAGACTGAAGAGATAAACATTCTCCATCTATTGTTACATGGTCAGAAGACCTCACTGCTAAGGATGCTCTAGTTTTGGGTTTCTTGGATCAAGCATGGTTTTAGAATCGGGATATGTTCACATAATACGTATTATTATACTGCTATAACCCAGTTTCATCTGCCATGGTTCTGTCTTGTGCCAGGATCAGGCTCTTGTGCCTCATCTATAAAGTCCTTCTGTAGGTTGTTATCGTGGTAGTTATAGTGGAATCATAGCACTAAAATTGGGTAGTATGGAAAGACCCTAGGTACCCTACAAATGCTAAAAGTCAATTCTGTCATAGAATTATGATAATGATTTATATGCCACCTTTTCTCTCTAAAAACAGATTCAGATGTGAACAGTGCTAAAAACAACACAATGTGCAATTTAAAACCTAAAGCTTTTGAACATTAAAATATAATTAAATCTAGGATTATTAAAAATATAAACAGTTAAAGCCATTCAAACCATTACAAACCTATTAAATTACATAATATGTGTACAATATGTGAATACGTGCAGAATATGTTGTCACAAGTTATTCCAAAGGAATTGCATCTGAAAGGCAGCACAGTAAAATAAAAAGGCCTAACCTATTCAACCCACAGAATCAACTGCCACAGCTCCATTAGAGCAAACCAGTTTGCATTTTGTTTATACTTAAAATGTCTGGATGTATCTAAAGAGGGGATCAGAGACCTTGGCGGATCATGGACAACAATAGTACTATTCAGGCTTGTTTTGATCTTTTAATGACCCATTTTAGCAACAAAAAAAACCCAGATTAGCTGAAATACTTCAGCAAGCAAAGTTTAATCAAAACCTATCCCTGTTCTGGGATTTGGCTTTACTTACAAAGTAAACATAGCAGACATTCCAGAATCCACTTTCCCCATGTTTTGACCTTCCTGACATCCCACAATGAAGTTAACTATTCCATTACCTTGTTGTGATACATCTCCAAGGCATACATGTTCACCTGGTCAGATTAAGGGTAAATGCAGACCTGGATTTTATCAGCCTGGTACAAGCCACAGCGGATAGTGGGCGACCCATTGGCTGAAACCTGCATTATCTGGCTCCGTCATGTATAAAACAGGGAAGACCTGGGTCTATACTTGAAAAAGAATTTTCAGTGTACTATCTTCTTAACTTACAATTGCTGTAGATCACATTTCTGAGTGTAGAAAACCCGCACAAGTAAACAGCTAGTAAACAAATAATAATTTCAGTCTGATGGGCTGGTTTGCTATTTTTAGGGCATTTTGACATTGGGTTACATTGAAATTTCATGCACATCTTACAGGTTCTAGTGATATAGACAATTCTGTTGTCTCATCATTTTGCCACAATATTCAACTGCATGTTTAGATGAGGTGCATAAATTGTAGCAATTGTATCCCCCTGGCAGTCCCCTAAACCCCTCTACAATTTAAAAATGCAATGTGATTTCAGGCAATTTTTACTCCAAGAAAGGACTCCAAATATGCAGTGCTTCCTCAGCCTCATATGAAAAGACATCCCCATGAGACTAAGTATTTATGGCAGGGGTAGACAAGGTTCATCCCCAAGGCTGTGACACCCCCCCTCCCCCCCAGTGGAGAGAAGCTCAATACTTTGAACAGCTGATAATGGTTGCCTCTAGAACATGGCCATATAGCCCGAAAAAACCCACAAGAACCGAGTGATTCCAGCCATGAAAGCCTTCGACAATACAGCTGATAATGGTTTTTCTGTCTTGGCAAAGGGAAGACTTGGTTTGCTAGAGTAGACAAATGTTGCACAAACACTCTCTATCTTCCTTTCACTCACTTCTGTTCCATCTTAAAATCTCACCCTTCACAAACATCCCCACTCCTCTTTCCATCTGTCTCTTTCACTCCTGTCTTAAATTTAAATCTCACCGTTCACAAACACTTCCACCCTTCCTTCCACTCACCTAACTCACTCCTGTCCTGGATTAAAATCACATGGCAGGCTTAAAACACTCCCATTACTCCAAGAGTCCAAAGAAGCAAGATGGTACTTCACCCTCCCCGCCGAGCCCCTTATTTACCCCAAAGCTTACCTGCGGGGCCTGGCTGCACACTCAAGCCCCTCCATGAAAAGCTCCTGACATGTAAAAATGACATATCAGGAGGAGAGGGGAAAGGAAATCCCTCCTCCCCTGCATCATTTTGACATGCCAGGAGCTTTTCATGGAGGGGCCTAAACATGCAGCCAGGCCCTACAGGTAGGTTTTTGTAGTAAATGGGGGGCTGGGGGTTGACGCGGGGATGCATGTAGCCACCCTTCCCCCAGGAAAGTCCGGGGTATAGGGGAGATGTGGGATCTCAATCCCGGAATGAACTGGGATAAAATATCCTAGCTCCTCCCAGGATTGAGACCTGTGTGGAAGGGCCCCAAAACTGGATTTACGCTGTCCTATATTCCAGGATCTGATCCCAACATTTATTTATTAGCATGAAGGGTAAAATACATAGGGTTTTGAAAATGGTGGGATGGAAGGAAGGAAAATAATATACCAAATGAAGAGTTTTAACAGTATCATCTTGGATAGGTAGTTCACTCAGAAATAAGTTCCATTGTGTTCAGTGGAGGTTTCTGAGTAGAAAGTTTGGGCTTTGCACTTATTGATTTCAAGGGAAAAGAAAAAAAAAAGCATGTTCAAGTATCACCTGCTAAAACAACTATGTGTTTAGTGTTTTAGCTCAGAGTAGTTCTCATGCAAAGCTCCTTTTCCCCAGTAACATCTATGGCCCGTCGCAAACTCTGTTCCTGCGAGAGAAACCCTTGCTAGCAAGTCCCTGACGTCACGAGACTCCGCCTCTCTCCCCGCCCCTTTCTCCTCCCCTTTCTCCATGCGAGCGTGGTTTTTCCTTTGCTAGGGCAGCATTGCCCGCATTTTCTCTCAGTTGGCAGAATTCAACTGAGAGAAAATGCGGGCAATGCTGCCCTAGCAAAGGAAAAACCACGCTCGCAAAGAGAAAGGGGTGGAGAAAGGGGCGGGGAGAGAGGCGCAGGCTCATGACGTCAGGGACTTGCTAGCAAGGGTTTCTCTCGCAGGAACAGAGTTTGCGACGGGCCTTAAAAGACACAATTTTCTTAAGCACTATTTGTTTATTTTGATCTCCAAATATAAAATGGAGTTATCAATTTTGGCATAGGAAAAAATTGCTGTACACGTGTGTGGGTGTTTATTGCTCTGGAAAACTCTTCACATGGAAAATAAACCCTGAGAGGATCAAATGCAAAATAAATAAATAAATTAACCCACATATATGAAAGTCTCAAATGATTTTATGTGGGATCCAAATAATTAATCTGCAAGACATTATAATCACCAATAAAGAATACGTTGCAAATTTAAGATCTGTTACCAAAATGTACATGTGGATATTTTGCCATGGGCTACAACAGCATTTTGAATATACTTTATTAAACTTCATTACACTCTTTTTAATTGTTTCAAATGTCTTAAAGGGTTTCACCGAATGCTTCCTTTTCTCTCCCTTTTCTTTCCTTCCTATTGTATAGGTATTAGGTATAAGTAAAGGCTGAAGATCCAACATGAAAAAGATTTTGAAACTCTAACATGGTCAAGGTTCTTCTGTTACGGCCAGAAAAGCAAACTCTGCATTCTTGCAGCAATTAGAGCAGCACAGCAGAAAAATCAATCTGCAAATGAAATTGAAATCCTAACACTGTGTGGAGGGAATGACTAGTCTTGTCTGCATCAACCAACAGGCAAAAGAGCAAATCTGTACATGTGCATTTGCCAGGTCTTTGCTGTGGAGGTGATATTAAATGGGATTGCTACCGTAAATTAAGGCACAGTGGCCATTAGGATGCACAAGGCACTCATAGCAGCTATCCTCTGCATGACAAACATTGCTGGCAGAACTATTATTGACTGTGCCATCTCTTGTATTTTCCAGAAACAGCTGCGTGTTAGTCCAGGTATGAAAATAAATAAATAAATGAAGTTTGGGTAGAATCACAGAATTGGAAGAGACCCCAAGGGCTATCCAGTCCAACGCCCTGCCATACAGTAATGCAGAAAGCACTCCTGACAGATGACCGTCTAGTCAGAATTCATTACTTTGGGTTTTTGGAGTAGCAGCAGATATTTCATGTTGTTCAGAGAAGCACATTTAACATGATAGCACCAGTTCTGTGGAAGACTCTGCACTGATGTTAACATGCTCCTCCAATTTCTATTTCTAGGCTGAAGACTTGTTTCTGTGAGCGTACCAAGTTATACACTTGCTGAAATGTTCTCTTTTCCACAGCCATCCAAAGACAAGAGCTTTATTTATTTATTTATTTATTTATTTATTTATTTATTTTCATTTATTTCATTTATGTACCGCTTTTTTCACTTCTGGGGAGACTCAAGTAAGTGGCAAAATTCAATGCCTCACATACAATATAAAATATAACATCACATAATTAAAACAGCATATAACAACAGATTAAAACCAGTACACTATACTCATATCCACTTTGTCTATGGAAACAATGCTTTGGATACCCTTTTTACTTTAATGGACATGTGTCAGATTTTACTGCTGTTTTTCTTATTTGTTATTTTGCATTGCTAAAGCAGATACTGAGCACGGAGAGAGGCAGTCTGTGGTCCTACATACAGGTGTTGTTGGGCTGGAACTCCTATCATTCTTCACTATAGGGCAGGCCTGCACAACCTGTGGCCCTCCAGGTATTTTGGACATCAGCTTTCAGAATTCCTGCCCACTGAGCAAGTTGGCTAGGGCTTCTGAAAGTTGGAGGCCCAAACATTTGGAGGACTGCAGGTTGTACAGGCCTGCTATAGGCTTTATAGCTTTATGATTATTTACATTGCAGTCCAGAAGCACCTGGAGGTTGTCTGCTGGTTCTGTCCAGTACACAAGACTTGATCCAGAGACATTGAATGGAAATTAGATTCAGCTTACTCCTCATAAAATTCACAGTTGTGTTGTGATCCTTACTCAGAGTGTTCTTGTGTGTGCTAGGCAGCAGCCCACAGAAATTAAGATACCAAGTTATGAGAACATCATTACAGGAGGCACCTTATAGTGGTGAGCTATCCCAGGGAGGGAAATGGTTCATCAACTAGATGAGATTAAGCTTTGACTATTTTGTCCTCACATGTGAAAACAACTAATTACTGTAGTTTTCTCCTTGCTGTGGAAGAAAATTAATATATATTTCTTCATAATATTATCCTCATATTCAATCATCTCAGTGTTACAGAGAAATTATTTTTTATTGGTGTTTTTGATTTTAGGCTTGTTCCTGGGGTTGTTCGGGCAGGATTTTAAAGAAGGTTTTTAAGATCAAGTCAGGGATGTTGTAGTTTTAGCTTTGAATTAAGTTTTAATCTGTTTTATGGATTTTAACTGTTAATTTTCAATTAACACTATGTTTAATTTTATCTCAATGTTTGTATATGTTTGGATTTTAATTGTATTAAAATGCTTTTAATGTAAGCTGCTTCGAGTTTCCTATGTGGAGAGAGAAAGCGGGGCATAAATAAACATCACAATCATCATCTTCATTGTCATTTGGGGTGCCAGTTCAGAAAACTGCATTGGATAGCCTGCATCAGCTCTAGTTTTTTGGATGCTATCATGGTTTTCTATGGATGACCAGACAACGACTGCTAGGTAGCATATTTGGATGACATGATTCATTGAAATATATTTTTATTATGCTTATTATGTTTTAATTTTTAACTGATGTTGCATGTTTTAAGGCACTGTGGAGGTGCGATTGAGTCCCCCTTGGGATAGAGAAAGACAGGATATAAACAAAGTAAATAAATAAATATTTCTGTATCTCAAAAATTAGAACTGACAGGGGGAAACTAGTAATGATTTTTTGGAATCAGCAGGTCAAATACATCCAGAAACAGGTATAACATTTGAGGCATCAAAATGCATGTAGGCCAGTGTTAGTTTTACCATCAGGTAATCTTATGTAGGATTACATCTTAGACCCTGTTCCAAAATGTTTAAAATTGGTTTTAAAATCCTGTCACTTAATTCATTTTTATAGAGAAGGTAAATACAGTGTATGTATCCTTTGATAGCATATGTTTTTTATTAGCAGTCACTCACTGAGTTGTACAACACTTGTAAAAATTAGGTAGTGTATAAATCTCAGTTTTCAAGCCGAAGGCTAACCAGATACTATAAAAATCTCATTGCCTTTACCGTGAAATGTGTCTCCGTGGACAAGGTGTAAAGCCTAAAATGTGATAAAGGGCATATATCTCCATATGTGCATTCATTGTGCAGATCTCCAATGCACCTGGCATCAATCAATAGTGTGGACACCTTTACTGTTTGCCTGAAATGTTAGCATGAACTTGCTAGTGCTTTTGAAGAGCAAGGCGGGAGGGAAGAAGTAAAAGAAAAAAGTACAGGGGGAAATGAAACCAACCAACGATTCGGCAGGTTCAGTGGACATCTAATTTACTGATAAATATACATCAGCAAAGACTTGATGCTGTTAATTGGTCTGTGTCATGATTCACATCCTTGGCAATCTATAATATTCTCTATAGAAAGGGGGAAAGAAGTGAAATAAAACCATAAGCATATACCCTATACAATGTCATAGATGACATGTGATGTTATTTTATGTGATGTTTTAATAATGTTTAATGTTTTATCAGGGAAGCGTCAATTTTGATATTTTATACTGTTTCTTTATCGATGGCATTGAATTGTTGCCAACACTGTGAACTGGCCCGAGTCCCCTTTGGGGTTGAGAATAGCAGTATACAAATACCGCAAATAAATAAATAAATAAATAAATAAATAATAAATCAGGAATGTGTGGACAACCAACATCAGAAAAAACAGGATGGCAAATATTGTTAATAAGGAAGGACATACAAGCTAAGAAATGTTGTAGCGGTTAGCTTTTGCTGGGAAGGGTAAGATATCTTACTTTTTCTTTTTGTCCTCCTTCCTGAATTGAGATAACTTTGAATTCTGTTTCATTGTTTTCATCTCTTAACCCTCCTTTTCACAATCTCCTTACTTTTGGGGGGCTATGGCAAATACAGGCATTCACTCTGCATATGGAAAGTGATCTTGTTTGCCGTGAACTAATCTTATTGTGTATCAAATAATAATAATTTTATTTCTCACCCGCCTTTCCTCATGGCTCGAGGCAGGTTATTTAACAATTAAAACACATAAACACTGCAAAATCCCACAAACACTCATATTAAAACATATCTCTATAAAAGCTACACACCAAAATGTATCTCTATAAAATACATATTAATATACACAAAACAGAGATTAAACAAAAGACATGCATTTAAAATTCATACTTAAAACTGTCTGACTTAAAGACAACAACAAGCATTTCTTGCCTAAGTAAACCCTAGAAAATTAATAGGGTTGTAAGATGACATATAACTTGAAGGTATATGCACATAGAAGAGGGAATTGCAGCAGATTTGTGTTACCAGTTTGTGTGACAAGATGCACATGCTGAAATTCTTGATATACACATCAGTTAAAGGTACATGAGCCCTCTCCATTTTTCTCTCTGGCAACTCTATCTTTGTGGTAAGGGCATACAGCTGCTTAACCCTGAAGGATTTCAAGCTATGGGTGATCCACTGATTTCTGCACTACATGGACACATAAAGACTTGAGTCTTGCTGGGTGGCCCAGCCAAACTTCACATCATCTTTATTGCAGTGCCTCAGGCTTCCTCTGCTATAAAATGGAATTAGTCTTCTATAATAACAGAAGTGTTATCTGTCTTGGTCCACCAGACTATCTGAAGTTTTACCTAAGAGTGTGGCGCTTAGGGTTTAATTACATATAATCTGTCCCCCCCGCCTTTTTCTCACAGACTGTACTCTTGTGCTAAGCAGCTGGTTGATTGGGCCATGCAGCTGAAGTAGTATCAAAGTGCATTAATTCTACAGTGCAGATGCATCCAAGGAAAAATAAAAATAAATGTTCATATTATTTAGTAGACTGGGTTTTACTTGCATTCTGTTTATGATGTATAGTGTCCATTTATAAGATCAGCTAATCTGAATTGTGATTTTCATTAGAAAAAGAGTAGGTCTCTAACTTTTTGAGAATCTTCTGCCCTGTTTATCCACAATGTTTCTTTCAATTTTTAAAGCAATGACTGAGGTCACAGTTGTGACTGACATATTTCCAATCATAGAGTAAAAAATTGATGTCTGCACTACGTGGACATACTTTCTGTTCTGCCAAGCTAACAGGCATCGTTGTGACCTTAACTGTGAATGCTTGAACACTGTAAAACATTTTGATTCCCAGGTTAGAGTTGGTATATTGGTGTTTGTGTGTGTGTATGTAAAAATCCACTTTCTGGGTCATTTTAATATACTGCCCTTAAGTTGTCGTTGTCGTTGTTGTCATTGTCATGGTTGTTGTCATCGTTGTATGCCTTTCAAGTGATGTATGACAACCCTAATGTGGGGTTTTCTTGGCAAGATTCATTCAGAGGTGGTTTGCCCTTGCCTTCTTTTTAGACTAAGGGTTCTTCCAGACAGGACTTATATCCCAGGATGTGATCCTAGGTTTTCTGTTTATCCCAGATTGTCTGGCAGTGAGGACTCATACAATCTAGTTTAAAGCAAAAACAAGCAAGCAAGCAAACAAACAAACAAAAACTGGTATCAGATCTTGGGATATAGGGCCTGTCTGGAAGGGCCCTAAGATAGCGTAATTGCCCAAGATCATTCAGTGCGTTTCATTCTACTACACAACCATCAAATGTACAGATGCTATCTCCAGTTTTTACTCTGGCAATCCTAGCCCAAGAGGACATTGAAAGGCTGCATCCCTTTCACCCTCCCTCCTTAAAATACTTTTTAAAATGCCAGCATGAGAACTGCTAGTTCCCCTGGGCTCTCACAAATAAGCTTGAGAGGGCACTATGCAGCCTGTGGGTCATCATTTCCCTGCCCTAAATTCAAACTGTAAAAAAGACCAGAATATTGATTCCTAGCCTCCAAGGAGTTGGTCAGACAGACAACTTCTGTATCCAGGCTATCGGGTTCTGTATGTTAGGAAGCAATCTCTCCACAAGTTGGGAATGGGCATGTGCCCTGGAAGTTCCACCTGCAGGCAAACTGAGTCCAGCAAGTGAAAGATCAGAGCAGCCAGTGGGAAGAAAGCACTCAAAGCTCAGCAGGAGAACAAGACTTAAGGCCACAGTTAGAGAAGATGAGCAGGTGCTAGGAAAATTCCCCAGTACACTCATGGGGGCCAAAACATTTTATTCAGATAGGTATCAGGACTGGCAACATAAATGATTCCATAATTAATGTGATTCACCTACCTTGTTTTCATTGTTTTTTTTAGTTTCGTTTTTTATTGTTGCAAAGACACAACAATCTATTCTGCATATGCTATTAATTTCATAATGTTTATCTTGTTTCATTTATGCATCTATGAGCAGAAAGGGTGCATCAGTTAATAGCACCCTTCTATAATCCACTGTAATCCATGTGCCATTGCTGTGTGCCTTTATAAATGTAGCCACTTCCTCAAAATCTAGACTTCTAGGACCAATGTTTGAAAAACCTGACTGCTCAAACTTAACAAGGAGAGTGTGAGCCAGGCCCGTAGACAGGATTTCGTTTTTTTTTTTGGGGGGGGGGGGGCTGAGTCTGAGTGAAGGAGGGTCTACCCTAGCAAACCTTTTGTATTGTTACCCCAATACCCCCATGCATATGGGATATATTGAGTATGGTGATCAGATCATGATATGAATAAACATAACAGTTTCAATAATGCACCAGTAAGGCCTTCTCGCGAACCACCATGAGAATTTCGGGGGGGGGGGGCTGAAGCCCCCCCCCCCCCCCCCCGCGGCTACATGCCTGGTGTGAGCCATTGATTGTAGTATGTCATTAAACATATTTTAAGTGATATGTTTCCAGAGCTCTGTAGGATAGTAGTTCATGATAGCCTGATGGGCATTTAATATGCCATCTCCGGAAACCATGCTTATAAATCTTCCACTGTAGAAATAAAATGGGAAATTGGGTTGAAGGTGTGGCAGTCGATCTGAAGACTAGACATGCACATAAAATGAGCTACAGGTTTCCACATCTCCAGGCAGATTCATGAACCCTGAATCTTTAAAAATCATGGGAGCTTTCAAAATTTATTTTT
Organism: Anolis sagrei; assembly: GCF_037176765.1. Classification (NCBI taxonomy): domain Eukaryota; kingdom Metazoa; phylum Chordata; class Lepidosauria; order Squamata; family Anolidae; genus Anolis; species Anolis sagrei. The sequence continues at coordinate 63,966,954 of NC_090021.1, forward strand.
TGATCATCTTCATTGTTGAAAAGAACTGTCAGCAAAAAAAAGTGGACTAGATAAAGGTGGAGGGAGAAAAATAGAAATATTTCTGCTAACAGAGTTGGAAGAGACCAGTGCTCCATGTCCTAGTCTCCAGAGCAGCAGAAAACAAGTCTGATCCGCCCTCAATATGACATCTTTTCTGTTTTTCAAATATTTCAGCATGTCTATCATGTTTCCTCTTAACCTTCTCTTCTCCAAACTAAACATACCCAGGTCCCTAATCTCCAGTTACAGAGCAACCTGAGCAGAAATAAGTTCTTCCAGTGTATTTATGGGGGCAAAATATTTACAGAATGTCAAGAACAAAAAGTTAGAGAAGAATAAACATCAAAAAGGGATAACATAATAGGGACTTCTTGTCTTCCTCATCAAAGAAGTGGAAATGGAATGTGCATCATTTTTGCAATGAAAAAAAGGCAAAGAAGCTGGGAATAGAAGAACAGAATGTGCGCCCCTCCCGCCACTACCAGCCAGTCCTGCAGCAATGGCATTCCCCTGTAGCAGAGTCTGGGCACTTCTTTTCTCTTCTTGATAATGAACAAGGGAAATGCTTATCCAGTCTGCTGTCTGAGGAATGTGCTAAAAAGCTCCAGTACCAACCGAGAGCCCTCAAGGCATCATGGAAACGGGTAGGAGTTAATGCCTGCTGCATGAAGCTGCTATGTTGACTCTCTCCTTTCAATTTCCACTTGCTTCTCTTTCAAGTCAGCTGTGATGTGTATAGCAACCTTGTCACCTGCTTCCTTACAGCTAATTAGAAAAAAAAAACCAAAATGTGAGCAGAGAGATTAGTGATATGAATAGGACTGAAAAAAGGAAAGTGGGAAAAATTGCAGCCCTTAACTATTCTTGTTCAAATCTATTTTGCAATCCCCTCAAATAATAATAATAATAATAATAATAATAATAATCATCATCATCATCATCTTTATTTATAACCCGCCTCCGTCTCCCTGAAGGGGACGTGAGGCAGCTAACATGAGGCCGAGCCCAAAAACAATACAGCAAAATTAGACACAAAACAACAGAAAAATTACATCACAACAAGATACGTAGAGTAACAAAATAAAAATAAAACCTTTTCTTCAGTGCCATTGGGGCAGGTTATTCACGGTTTTGAATCCTTTTTATGAATTGTGTACTGACGCTTGACTATAAACACCAGCATGCAGATGTTTGAGAAGCACAAAGTTTGAGAGTAGAAGATGTGGGTGGGGACAGGGGTTGGCGATTTTGCTTTTATAGCTCTTTGCTGCCCTTTCTGTTCGAGGACAACCACTCCCATATCTACCAGAGTAAAGCAAACTTTGAATTCACAGACAAGCAATTACTGTACTTTAATCCTATTGGAAAAATATCATGAGCCAAAAGGGTCATTGTTAATAGCCATAATGTGGGCATAAAATTCATAACAGGGCCAGATGCCAAGCCACAGCTGGCTTGGCAGAAACAGAGCCTTCTATCTGTGATATTCATCATCTAACATTTCCACAGGACTAACTGCATTTATTTGTTGTAACAGGAATAAATGAAAAGATTTGTCTTATGTTGATGCCCCTTGAGGAAAAAAGAGAAGGCTGCTTTAGTAACACTGTCCGAACTTTGTGTTGTAAGCCACATGGGAAACTTGGGGGAATGGAGTAAGGCAATAATACTTTCACAAACAAGGGGTGCAAAGTATTGTTGTTGTGTGCCTTCAAGTCGTTTCTGAACTTTGTCAACCCTAAATAATCCCTATTACTGAGTGTTCTCGGCAAGATTTGTCCAGAAGAGTTTTGAGAAAATGTGACTTGCCCGAGGTCATCTATTAGGTTTCATGGTTGAGTGGTATTTTACACCCTGGTCTCCAGAGTATTAGTTCAACACTCAAAGTGCTACACCCTGCTAGCTCCAAGCAAACTTGCTGTTTCTGCACATCTTGACAACAAAGGCCCCAGCTACGCTGACCATTTACCACAGGTTCGAACTGGTTTTGAAGAAAATGGGTTTGATCTGCAAATGATTACATAAGAAATGGTTACATAAAAAAAACCCTTAAGAGCAGGGGTGAACACATTGTAGAAGAGTAAGAGCCTTCTATTCCCATCTCATATCTATATTTATATCTATATGAATGTATGTGTATATGCATGTGTATGTATGTATGTATGTGTATGTGTGCATATGTGTGCATATATGTGTGTGAGGAGTTGGAATAGTTGTTCAGCCAGTGCCCTACCAGTTTGCTTACTCAGCTTGAGAGATCCAGGACTACCTCACACGTTTCCCAAGGCATTAGAGGCAGGGACAGTTTAGGTTCCTGGTATACTGCCAAATTGATTGCTTCCTCAAGTATAGACTGATATGTTCCAATTTGACTTTAGTTCTCCTCATTCCTCCTCTCCCTGCTATCTTTGCTTTAATTATTTAGATGTAGCCGTCAGACCTCATCTTTCTCTAGCCAATTAGATGCGTAACTTCTTGAATAAACACGTTGGACACTGGAACACTTGTGTTGTACCCCACCTCAAGCTATGACGAAATGTGGGTGGCAAATCATATTTGTTGTTGTTGTTGTTGTTGTTGTTGTTGAAAAGTGGGATAGCAGGAAATTAATCCAATCTCTGGTTTTGGAGTGTTCCAAAAGGTGGGTGGCAAGCTTTAGGTGTATGTATGTGCTTTCAAGTTACTTGCTGAATTATGGTGACCCTGTGCAGTTCATGCTTGATAAACAAAGGTTGAACATTCCTTATAAGACATTCAAAATGCACCCAAATCCAAAATTGTCCACATGAGTGGTTGGGATAGGACACCTTTTATTCTCTGATGGTTTGATGTACACACATTTTGTGCACCAAATTACAAAAAATATTGTACAAAATTACATCCAGCCTTTGTGTATATGGAACAGAAATCATTTTTTTAAACTAAGGTTCCATCTCCAAATATCACACTATGCATAGGTAAATAGCCCCAAACTCAAAAAGAAACCCAAAATTTGTATATGCTTTTCTTTTGAGTTCATTCATATTCCACAATGTTTTGCCGAGTTCGGTGCTACCTGTTAACTTCATAACCACTTTTTGGTGAGTTCTACTGGTGACGGACAAATTTGACATTGTTTTCAAACACATTCACTACATCTAGTTCTATTGTGGTAACAACATTTCATTTTTTAAAGTTAACCTTGCTACATCTCTCAAGGATACATTGGATACAAAACTCTGAAAGATAAGAGGTTCTTTGGTTCAGAGAGCTGCTGTTTTTGATGGCTCTCCCTCCAACAGAAACAGGCTGTGCAATACCCCCCACTGCAAACATTTTGCAGTGATTTTATTTTATTTTATTTTAAAGCAACTGGTCCCCAGGAGAGATAGCTCGAGCAACACATGTATACAATGATAATACTTTTTGGAAAAAGAAAAAAAATGGTAGGGGATTTTTGCCATTCAAACTGTGTGATAGGATGGTAACTATAAGCATCACAATTTTAACATTGCAGTTGTTTTCACAGCATAAAAAGGAGGAAGGGGGGGGAGGCACAAAGGCACATTCACAGCTAAGTGATTCTCATTTTTGCATGAACTTTGTGGATGTAAATCTATTTCTTATATCCATGAAAGTGTGTACTAAAAAAAACACCCTAGTTAGTCTTTAAGGTGCTGCCACTCCCTTTTTTTGGTAATTTTAATGTCATTACACTTGACCTTTATCAGTGGGCTTAATCTAAAATAAGGAAGGAAAAAATGTTGTTTCAAGGACACATATGTCCCTGAGCCCCACTTAAGGGAAAGGCTTTCCCTGTCTAGATCGAAATACCCTCTCGCTGCAAGCAGCTAGATGGGTTGCAGGGAAGGAGCATGTTTACTAAAATGTAAGAGTACTGCTTCTATGGTATCATCTGACAACAATTACCAGTATGATGCTTCAGCATTTTGCAAAAATACTGTGGCTGATTTCTTCCTCTTCACTTATGAATGGAACCTCCAGCAGCGCAATGGGTTAAATCCTTGTGCCGGCAGGACTGCGGGCCAACAGGTTGGTGGTTCAAATCCAGGGAGAGCCGGTTGAGCGCCTTCTGTCAGCTCCAGCTCCCCAAGCGAGGACATGAGAGAAGCCTCCCACAAGAATGGTAAAACATAGAATCATAGAATCATAGAATCAAACAGTTGGAAGAGACCTCATGGGCCATCCAGTCCAACCCCCTGCCAAGAAGCAGGAATATTGCATTCAAATCACCCCTGACAAATGGCCATCCAGCCTCTGCTTAAAAGCTTCCAAAGAAGGACCCTCCACCACACTCCGGGGCAGAGAGTTCCACTGCTGAATGGCTCTCACAGTCAGGAAGTTCTTCCTAATGTTCAGATGGAATCTCCTCTCTTGTAGTTTGAAGCCATTGTTCCGCGTCCTAGTCTCCAAGGAAGCAGAAAATAAGCTTGCTCCCTCCTCCCTCAAACATCTGGGAATCCCCTTGGCAATGTCCTCGCAAACGACCAATTCTCTGACACCAAAAGCGACTTGCAGTTTCTCAAGTCACTCCTGACACACACACACACATACAAAATCTTACAAAAATGTAGGTAGTTCCTGTTCTTGCAAATTTCATGCTAAGCAAGGAAGCACCTTCCTAAGCATTTAGTGGTAGTGCTCTTCTTGATATGACCTGATTGATCAAACTGCTGTGTCCCACGAATATTGACAGTAGGCTCAATCAGTGGGATAGTGAGTCCACTTTGAAGGAGCTATCCAAGGTATTAGGAAATAATATTCAAGATGCTGGACAACTCCTTTAGCTCAGCTTCACCACCCCAAATAACATGGAAACCACCATCTACCACTTGGACCAGAGAGGTAATGACTTCTAGGAGAAATGCCAAGTAGCAACAATGCAAGGTTAAACAAGCAGTTCTTTAACTTTAAACCACTTAGTCTCCTAGTTTAGTTGAAATATTTTGGATTTTAGTTTCCCTGTGAATGGGCAGTGAAATTCAGGTATTCAGGACTGTGCATAATTTCATTTCCATAACATATCTGTGACTCCCTTCAGCATAGTTTGTATAATTCCAGCTATGTAAATGGAGATTAAAATTATCAGTTTCTAAAATAAACAGTGACATTGAAAGGAGGTACTGTGTGGCGGTGAAAAAGCAACAAAGAGCTGTTCTGGCAGCATTGACTCAGCTGTGGACAAATCTTGGTGGGCGTAAATGAAGTGCTTACCGAGGATACAAATCTCTTCAAGGTCAGATTAAGGCATCTTTTAAATGGAAGCAAGGGTAAGAAGAGGAAAAAATAGCAGCTGTGCCTGAAATAAATTTGCATGCTGACCTTTCCAAATTAGCTGTCAAATGGCACCTGCACTTGGTCACACACAAGACCCATTTTCTCATACTATCCAGAGAAATGTTATGGATTATCTCTCCACTGGTTTCCTCCTCTAACTGTGCAGTTTTCCTCCAGTACATATTCAGACTTGCAATGCAAGATAAATAGGATTGGAGGATTTGGGTTTTCCTTTCATTAGAAACTGATTGGATGATGATGTACATGGACTTGGGCAGCAGATCTCAAAAGGCAGGTAGAAGCAGATGCCACAAGCTTCTTAATCCCCTTCAGCAGCATTCTTGATTAGACCAGATAGGCCACAGGAAGGTGCTGTAGCTCACTTTGTAGAGCATATTCCTTTTAGACTTCATACTGGCTGCAAACCCTGCCGTTTTAAGATTTTGAATAGGCACCTCCATACAGAGTTTTAAGTCTACAGTTTAAAATAGATAGATAGATAGATAGATAGATAGATAGATAGATAGAGATAGGAGGAAGGAAGGAAGGAAGGGCAGTTAACAATAAACCTACAGTGACTCTTAATTTTTATTTACAGTGCCTATAAGTCTTAATATATAAACTCCAACTTCTTCAGCAAACAAAATCATGCACTTATCTTAAATCAAACCAGCTAATTATCAAAACCTAACAGGGGTTTCCAGTGTTTTAAAAATTACCAGTGATGTTTTTCTAACCAAATTGAATAATTTATCCATTTCAGCCAAATCATTCAATTTTAACAGCTATTCCTCTTTTGTTGGTACAGTCTGCCACCCACCTTTGTGGGTTAAGCATTTGTGGACTTAATTATTTGCTCTAAGCTTTGAAGAGGACTGTATTTGGTCCTTGCTGCAAAGTGGTGATTGAGGAAAAGGAAATCCCATCCCTTTATCACTGGGAGTCACAAAAGGCAATTACAGTATGACCTCTGCGTCTTCAGGAGATATGTTTGAGGACTCTCCTGCTCCTCCATTCCTATTATGATAAGGATAAGATTCTTAACTGACCTGTGATGTACTCCACCAGTAATTCTACTTCTCTCATGGTGACATTTTTCTTTCTCCCCACATAAAACAACAATGGAACGACAAAGAGAGGGTAACCTATTTTCCATTGCCAGAAATCACACTGGATCATCAAATATCACAAAGCAGCCCAGCCCAAAAATTATGAAGCAGAAGGTATCTGTTTCAGTGGTGGCTGATAACTTTGATGTTAGTGAAGTTGTGAAACCACTCTGGGTTTTGATCTGAGCTTTAAAGGAGGTATCCAAGATTCTGGCCTCTACCATTCTCTTTGTAGGTTCAAAAGCTCAAATAGTTCCCTTAAAGATAAAACTAAACCCAAATTGGATTCATCTCTCTGCTGACAATGGGAAGCACCAGCAACCACTGATGTTGTTGTTCCAGTTGTGGAATGCCCTGCCTAGAGAAGCTGGCTGGGAGCTCCTGCTATGGGCTTGCTGGTACCAGCAGAAGGCCTTTAACTTATTTGTGGAACCTTTTGATTTTTAGATTTTTAATCTTTTTAGTAATATATACTCTTATGGCATTTTACAGTGGAAGACCTATGTATTTTCCTCACTGTTTTAGTGTTATTATATTTGTTTTATATTCTGTTGTTTTTGTTTTTAGTGTCGTATTTAGATTTTAAAAACATGTTACATTTCATTGCAAAAGTGCTCAGTAAATTATTTTTGTCAGTGAGTAAAGTATGCCATAAAATATTTGTAAAAAGTAAGTGTATTATCAAATCAACAGAAGCTTGCTTATCATCCTTGACATCTGCTTTTAAAAATCACTGCAATGCATTTGCAAATCTGGCAAATGGGTGATTTTGAAGTACAACATAATTTGGGCAGGATAAGGCAACTAATTTGGGCAACTAATTTGGGCAGCAGAAGCAACAGCAGCGGTCCCTTGACTGTCTTTCCTCTGCCCCCCACTCAGTCCTCAGTCTTGAGAGTCAAGAACATCTCATACAGCCTCTTATCATCCCCTGAACTGGTCCTCTGCTCTTATGAGTGGTAAGGTATGCCAAACACCTCCTTACACAAGAAACCGTTCATCAAATACACACCAGTTACTAGAATTTCATTATTTTCTGTTCTTGATGGGATAGCTTTGGTGCCAGATGACATCCTCAGTCTCACTTTGACCCAGAAAACAAAGAACAGAACAATTTGAGCTATTTTTTTTTTTAAAAAAAACTTCACTTGAATAGAGGAAAATGATTCTAGCAAGCAGCTGGTAGTTCCAGGAAAAGACTTTCAGGAAGAGACATAACTGGAACTTAGTTATATCTTCAAACCAGAATCTTCTTACCCTCATTTTCTCTGAATGAAGAGTCACAAGCTTAGCACAGGATGATTGCTCTTACACATGACAACAGGCATCTGTTTATTTATAAATGTAGCTTTTGTATTCTCTGTCAGAAAATACACTAAAATAACAAATTATAGGCTAAGCATAACCTTACACTGCATTAAGACCAGAAACTAACAAAATACACACAATGTGCTTATAACAGAGTACATGTAATCACAAGAAATGTTGTTTTTTTGTTTGAGCTGCAGTTATGGTCCACAAGGAGAACATTACTATGTCTCTATATTTTTTAGTGTTTGATCAGCAGCAGAAACTTTAGTATGTTAGGATGAGGATGCTACTGAACTATAACCCCCAGCCTTCTTAACAATACTACCTGCTAGAGATGCTGGGAACTGCAGTACAAAAATATACTGAATGCTAAGTTAGCACTTGGTATATGTAGTTTTTTCTACTTGGTATATCAGTGTTCTGCACTAATAATGCCAGAATATCTTATATACTCTAGTCCATATGTGTTATATGAATCAAAATAAAGCTTCATACAATTTCAGTCCCTTTACCCATGTCTGGATATCCTGTATCCATCATTTGGGAAAGATCAGATATAGTGTTGTACCTCAGAATAATTTATATTTACAAGTAGAAAATGAGAAATAACAAGTTACACATCACCTTCCTACTTCCACACAGCAGCTATGGAGTAATAATGCAGAAATAAACATGAAAAGGGGTTACTTACATTTTTTGCTATTGTTGTATGCCTTCAAGTCATTTCCAAGTTATAGCAATTCTATCATGAGTTTTCTGGGGTTGTATGACTTTCTCAAGGGCATTCAATGAGTGTCTGTGATTAAGCAACTAATGAAACCCAAACTTCAAAGTCATAGCTTATTTCTCAAACCATTGCAACCACATTGCTTCTCTTACAAGTACTACAGATTATACAATAACACCTCATTGCAAAATGCTGTCCAAACATGAGATCTTCAAACACAAAGCAAATAAACAAGAAAGACCATGAATGCATGTGACAGCTAAACTCTCAGAGCAGGAGTGGCCAAAGTGCAACCCATGGAGCATTTTTGTGGCCATTGGAGTGCCCAGGGGTATCTTTCAATTTAAAACATCCTCAAATGCCTTTTAAGGGAGTGGAAGCATTCTTGCCATTTTTAAAACCAAACTGAAAAGGCCTAGGAGGGGAACCTGATGGAAATGGCCACATGACCAAAGGTCATTTGTGGGATTTTTGAGACCCAAAACTGAAACTTCTTTTGGTGGGGGGTGCGGCAAGGCTACAAAGTCCTTCCAAAGTCAGGGGAGTGGTACAGCATCCCAACTTTGTCCACATCTTTCTAAAGGTGCATCTAAACTTTAGATTTAATGCAGTTTGAAACCACTTCAGTTGCCATGGCTCAGTGCCTCAGATTTGTAGTTTTGCAAAGTCTTCAGATTTTATACCAAATATGGCTGGTGCCTCATTTATTTATTTATTTATTATTTACAGTATTTATACACCGCCCTTCTCACCCTGAAGGGAACTCAGAGCGGTTTACAGAACACACTCATGGTAAACATTCAATACCGATTATACAATTAACAAGGACAGACAGTACAAACAGAGGTAAAGGCAGTTTTTCCCATCTTATTTCTGGCTTCTTGGAGGCTCTGGTCATATTCAGCCACAGGTGGTGCTGTCACTCCATCTTCCATGCCAAGGAGTTTTTCTCTGATTGATGTCCTTAAGGGGATCTTTTATTACCTCCCCGCTAAAAGCGGTAGCTATTTTATCTACTTACATTTCTGCTTTTGACCTGCCAGGTGAGCAAGTGAGCCGGGACTAATAGCAGGTGCTCATCCCAACCTAGGCTCAAACCGCTGACCTTTTGATTGTCAGGATTTTTCTGCAGCTCAGCAGTTTAGCCTGCTATGCTAAGTCTGGCCCCTGCTAAGCTTGGTCCCAAACTACAACCCCTGCTAGGCCCTCACCAAACTACACCCCCTCCCCAATTCCATTGTACAGAGCCATGACTGTTAAACTGTTGTTAAACTGCATTAATTATACAGTGTAGATGCACCCTTAGAAAGATATTCAGACTAGTAACTCTGATTGTAAGCAGGCTAAATTTACTACTTCTAACATACAGTACTATAATTGGATTTTCAAAATATGGTTAAATGGCAGGCTATTGTTTAATTACCTCTGATTTTGTGATATTTTATTTGGTTTCTTCATTGACAGAGAAGGTGAGTTAATTGCTATGATCTATCATCAAAAGTAGAAAAAAGCAGACCTATTTGTCTTTAAGGGAGGGAGGGAGGATATGAAAGAGATTTACTGCTAGAGATCAGAGCCTCATCCTTCCTTAAATGCTTTGGGGTAATAGACTCTTTGTCTTTTTCTAAAGGGGTTATCTCCCCCTATTTTTTCATAAATGTCTCTTAAGATGGCTTATAGTAACATCAGAAAATGAAAAAAATTAAAACACAATTTAGAAGCACTCTAGAGGAAAATTAAACAGCACCCACTGAGTTAAACATTCCTCTCACTGCAAGTAAACAAGTTCACTTGCCAAAGGTATGCCTGGTTAAAAGGGTCTTTGCTTGTCTTCAGATAAAAATAAAAATTCTTCTCTGACAAAAATGTTCATAAGGAGTGGCCTCTGCTGAAGAGGCGAGTGGTAATGATGCCGAAGGAGAAAGTAGTGGGAAAGTTTTCCTTTGCTAACTTTCTGTAGTTGTCAAGTCAGCGGTGATCAGGACCAGGAAAAAAAAGTGTGAATTCCTACCACAAAATAACAGGGAAGACAAATCTAGTTTTGGCAGACGTTTTATGGGTAGTGTAAGGACCAACATTTAAAAATGGTCAGAGACAGAGAGAAGGAAAAAAATCTGTATAGGTAAAGGTTAAGGTAGAATTACTGTAGTTTGGCACCAATGCTATGGAATCCTAGGAGACATAGCTTTACCAAGTCTTTAGCCTTTTCTGCGAAATAGTGCAAGTGCTTCATCAAAATACAATGCCCAGGATTTCATATAATGTAGTCATGGCAGTTAAAGTGGTGTCAAACTGCATTAATTCTGCAGTGAATTTTACTAAAGCTCTCTTAAGCAATCCTGGCAAGAAAAGATTTGTGTGACATTATTATTGCACATGTCTTGTGTTCTGACTGTTGGTACATATTCTGAAGTATTGTGGACTTTATGGATAAAAAACATAATTCAAATAGAATCAATATATACATTTGTTTCTTTTTTCCTCTCCATTTTTTAGGTTGGAATCAGAAAACAAAAACAAAGATGTGCTTGCAGATGAATGGCTCATAGAAATACCTGCCTCAAAACATTTTGCAGTTCTTCCATCTTTCCCTCTCTAGTGGATTTTTGTGATGAAATTAAAATGATTGGAAGAAGGCTGGGAAAATATGAGGGTTAGAAATCATGACAGTAGTGACATTTGGGTTCTGTGAGACATAGCAATTAGGCAGTAAAACAGAGATTGGGAAAGTTTCTTTTGTGAAACAACAACTCTCAGCATCCCCCTGCTACTAAGAGGTTCTGGAAGTTGCAATCGAAAAGACGAGCATATTCAAGCTATCATTAAAAAGTCTCATTTGGAAAGGTTGTAATGCACAACACAGTATTTTATTTGTGCAAGTAGCCTCTGAAGAGCTCAAAACACTGAACTAAATCAACACAAGAATGATATTCTAGGGATTTCCCAATGAGAACATAATATGAAGTTGGAAGTACAACTATTGAGAGAAGGATATGCATTTCAATGATTTTCTTATCTATAGTTGTCTGAGAGATTTAAGTTAGATTTTAAAAAGTGATGACAGTTCACTGTCAAAGTCAGAATTTGAAACTCAGTTATGCACAAACAATAATCAGCAAAACATATAAACATTTGTCCTGATTGCATTTGGCTAGAATACCACCAATGAATACCAGGAGCTGCAGGTTATATTTCAGAGGAAGGAACTGGTAAACCATCCCAGAGTACTCCTTGCCTAAGAAATCCCTATGAAATGTAATGGGGTCACCAAGTGACCTGAAAGTACTCACACAGATTACAAAACCATTTCTGTCCCCTCCCTGCTAGATGTAGAAATTCATGGGTTTGGAGGGAGGGAGAGTCACTCATTAATAAGTACACATTTGACAGAACTTGCACTTATCTGCAGGTTCACTTTCCACAGTTTCGGTTACCAAGAGTAGCTTCTCCCAGTAGCACTTGTCCTCCTCTCAACACTGAGGGGTATTGTTTCCAAGCTGCTTTTTAACTCTGTGTTATGTAAAAAAAAAACAGCTTGGAAACAATACCTCGCAGGGTATTGTTACATAACGCAGTGTGTTATGTTTAAGTAGTCAACTGCAGTCTGAAAATACAGGATTCAGTATTTTCAACATGGGCAAATGTGACAGCTCCCATCCCATGTGTTTTCCCCCTCTTCTCTGGTTTCATAGTGATTCCTGGGTTCAGAAGATAATCTCTGACTGTGTCCCTCCCCCACCCCACCCCCATTTCCTGACACTTAAGAAACATGTTTCTAACTAGGCATGACGGATGCAGGAAGTCCCAGAGAAATCAAAAACTTAGAGAAAGTTTAAAAAAATCTGGTTTTAATGATTTTTAAAAATTTAAACAATAGGGGAGGACTGCAACATGTTTTAAAGGTCACTTCTGGAGACTAATATCAGGAGCAACAATTCATGGGATGAGAGTAGGAAATATGGGGACTAGGAATTCTGGAGAAGTCTTAAGCTGCACACACAATGTTTAGGAGCTGCGTTTGGCTTCAGGGTGCCCTTTACCCCATAATAAATGAATGGAGACATAGCTAGATGGCAGATAGATAAATGATATACATCAGTAAACAATCATGAACATGAAAATGAAGTTTTTCTAACTATTTTTGTGTTATTTCTAAAATGTAAGGCTTTCCTGCAGATTTAAACTGTTGGCTGGTTATATTGGAAACATCTTTATCACCACTATAAACTATAAACATATCTATATTTTTCTTTACAACAGAGCCAATTGGTGGCATTCCCTATATTCACTGTTGTATTGTTCAGTGTGGGAATTCTGCAAAAAAGATAACAGATTAAAAATGGAATGGTGAACAGTCTGAATTTTCCAAGAAGAATATGAACCAAGTACAGGAAGGGTAAACCAGGTCGATCTGCTTTGTTCTCAGCAGGAGGTCCTGCTGTGGTCAGTTCAGATTAGCAGAGGCACTTGGTGCCTGGCTCAGCTGGAGCCATGGCTGGACACATCTAAATCTAGGCTTGAGAAGTGTGAGGAAGCTGAAATGGGATGAAATTGTAAAAAGCAAGAAGCTGGAGTCTAGAATGAAGTGGATTGATGGGGTATGATCAGTTCATAACACTTTGTACTGGCTATCGATTTCTGGAACTGATGCTGCAGAATCTCTGGTATCTCTGCACTTGAAGAAGATCTTGATACTTAGGATTATGTAGTATCTGGCAGCACATTTAGGTTCCATCCTCAAATCATGATCTTCATAGTCAACATCCCAGAATCCCCAACACTTTATCACAGTATTACCATAACTGCTATTAAAAGAAAAATAAGGTTCAGTTACAATGCCAAAGGATGTAAACAAGCAAGAAGGTTCTGCTAAAATTAGCTGATTTATGAAGAATGACACGTTATGTAGAAAAAATAGCACCCCACCTTTTCACACATACACATGATTGTATTTACAGTACAATGTTAAACCTGATTGATACCACTTTTAAACTGCTATGGTTCTATCCTATGACATTTTAGTACTCCAGTCTAGTGAAGGGCTCAGAATTCCCTGCTGGAGAGCTCCAGTACGTTCTAGCAAACTGTAATGCTAGAGTGTGTTGTGTGTATATGTGTGTGTGTGTGTGTGTGTGTGTGTGTGTGTGTGTAGGAGTGAATGAATGGTTTATTGTACCGGCCATAGGCCATGACATCAAATAATATACAACCTTTAAAAGTACAATAAGCACTTTCTAATATAAATATTAAAACTTATTTCATATACTGGCTTTTTAAAATTATAGTAACAGTGACATGATAACAATAACAATGTCTGATTACTATCATCCCAAACTATCTCCATTTCAATTTCTAGCCTTTGTTGTGGACTTTACTAATTTAGTTTGGATTCTCTCTCCCCCCCCCCCCCCCAAAAAATGATTTCATTGTTTATTGACAAGATATCCTAAATTAATTATATGAATTAATATGGGTTGCTGTGAGTTTTCTGGGCTGTGTGGCCATGTTCCAGAAACATTCTCTCCTGATGTTTCACCCATATCTATGGCAGCCATCCTCAGAGGTTGTGAGGTCTGTTGGAAACTAGGCAAGTGAGGTTTATATATTTGTGAAATGTCCAGGGTGAGAGAAAGAATTCATGTCTGTTGGAGGCAAGTGTGAATGTTGCAATTGGCCACCTTGATTAGCATTGATTGGCCCTCCAGGCAGGAAGTCTGCCTGCTTCCTGCCTGGAGGCATTCTTTGTAGGGAGATGTTAGCTGGCCCTGATTGTCTCTTCTCTTGAACCCCCCTCCCTTTTTTAAGTGAGGTTCTTTATTTACTGTCCTTATTTTGAAGTTTTTTTAAATACTAGTAGCCAGATTTTTTTCATTCACCCCAACCCCTGATTCCGGCCATGAAAGCCTTCGATAGCACATAGATACATTACATTTCAAAGCTTTAGAAGTTCCTATAACCCATCAAGGATGGTCTCTGGAATTTATACCAGTACTTTCTTTTGATGCATCGTGGTTGTTTTGGGTCACTAGCATGCCTTTGATGTGCCTCCAAGCATTTCCAAGATATTGTTCATTGGTGGTAAGATGTTAAACCTTATCAGAAGAGTATCTTTCATCAGTCAGCTACAGTAAACAGCCACGGCAACTGAGGGTGTCTCTGGTAAGTGAGTGGTTTTTATGGGCTACTATTTTGATCTTTCTTGAACATAAGACTCCTTTAAAATTTACTCTGTGGGTACAAAATGTGTTTCCCTTTTGCTATTTTTACTAAGGCTGAAAGGCGGGGGAGGTAAATAGCAGAGGTGGCAGAAATAATGGTACAAAATAGTAATTTTTAAGTGAAAATAATCTAAATATTATTCCCACGTACCTGGCAATAAAAAAGAATTCTTACATTGCAGTTCTATTCAGTGGCAAACCTTATTGAATGTGAGCCTCTCTCATGCTGTTCAAATGAAATTTCAATATTGTTAATGTTAGGTGCAATGAAATAGAGAAATCAAATACATTTTCTAGTTAATAGTAGATTCTATATTTGCATTATAAGTCCTATTTAAGTCTCATCAGTGAAAGCACACATTTCAGCACAAACCCTATTGATTCAATAGGATTGACTCTCAGGTGTGACGTAACAGACTTGCAGATTAGACACATTTACCTGGAAGTAAATCTCATTGAATCAATAGGGTTTGTGCTGAAACGTGTGCTTTGACATATTATATTAAAATAAGGCTTATACTGCAAATACTGTGTAATTACTATTAATCAGAATGTACATCTGATCTCTCTACCTCATTTTACAAAAGAATATTCACACTTGCTCAAAATAACTTAAGAGTGACTCAAATGCACTGTGAACTATCCAGAGATTGAAAACATTATGTTCTGAGGCTACATCTTCCAGAATTCAATAATCAGCATGGCCAGTTGGAGTTGGGAGTTGTAGTTATACTTATTATATCCCTGAAAGCCAAATGTTCAAAAACATTTTTGGTTTAACACAGATCAACCTTTATTCTCTCTGATGGACCATATAAGCTTATAAATCTAGATATCCTTAGTGGAGTACAGTAAATATAGAAACAAATTAGGAGAACAAAAACAAGTATATACATCTCAACACATTTGGAGAACCAAAGTTTGAAAAATTCTGCTCTAGAACATTCTTTTCAATGTGTTGTCGAAGGCTTTCATGGTCGGAATCACTAGGTTGCTGTCAGTTTTCCAGGCTGTATGGCCATATTCCAGGAGCATTATTTCCTGACGTTTCATTGGCATCTATGGCAGGCATCCTCAGAGATTGTGAGGTCTGTTGGAAACTAGGCAAGTGAGGTTTATATATTTATTATTTTATTTCAAACATTTGTACCCCGTCCTTTTCAACCCCTGAGGGGGGGACTCAGGGTGGCTTACAACCGGCAACAACTCGATGCCAACACATATATCATAACAATATAATACAAGTTAAGCATTAATTAAAACATTAAATTATAAAATATCAGTTTTGTTGTTAAAGGCAAAGGGCTAATGAAAAATATTGGCAAGCTGAGTATGGATTTCCAGTAATAAAGGTTAGCCTCATATATTAAGGAAAGCATTGGAGGGTTGGAAATAGCAATGCGGAAGATATATACCGTATATATAAGACGACTGGGCGTATAAGACGACCCCCAACTTTTCCAGTTAAAATATAGAGTTTGGGATATACTCACCATATAAGACTACCCCTCTTCCAACACACACCAAATAAAATTTTTAAAAGCATCAGATTTGATTTTAATATGGTAATTTCCTTATTACTGTACATCCTTCTCTGCCTCTCAGATCTCACACATGCGCACCTGCACCGCTTCACTGCACTCTTCAGGAGCAAGATCTGAGAGGCAGAGTAGGAGGTACGGTAATAGGATACAAGGGCGACCAAACAGGTAAAAGAGTTGTGTTTTTCTGGGCCCAGAGCCACTCTATCTCTTTTTTTCCATACCCCGAGTGCCCTGGACGCCTGTAGCTTGCACCTTCCCAGTGAGGCTCCCCTTCACCTCACCATTGGGACCACATTAAGTCCACAAATCCTGATGAATGGATTTTCTTCTACCGTACTTGTACAGCATTGCTCTTAATGCTTTCATACAGTCGCTGCATATGGCAGGGACGTGGCCACTGCCATTTTTGAGCTCCCCCCCCCCCACAATATGCAGCAACCACAGCTTTTCCAATCCGGATTGGAGGTTTCAGCACCCGCTCTATAAGACGACTCCCGGCATATAAGACTACTCCTGCATATAAGATGACTCCTGCATATAAGACGACCCCAGACCTTTGAGAAGATTTTCTTGGATTAAAAAGTAGTCTTATACACCAGAATATATGGTATTTGGCAATGGAATATGCTGCCACCTCTGGATGTCTTTAAGCAGAAGCTGGATGGCCATCCGTCGGGAGGGCCCCAATAGTGTCCTCCTAACATCTGTGGAATGTCCAGGGTGGGAGAAAGAACTCTTGTCTGCTTGAGGCAAGTGTGAATGTTGCAACTGACTACTTTGATTAGCATTTAATGGCCTTGTAGCATCAAAGCTTGGCTGCTTCCTGCCTGAGTGACCCTTTGTTGGGAGGTGTTAGCTGGCCCTGATTGATTCTTGTCTGGAATTCCCATTTTTTGAGTGTTGCTCTTTATTTACTGTCCTGATTTTAGAGTATTTTAAATACTAGTAGCCAGATTTTGTGCATTTATAATTTACTCATTTTTAATTTACTTTTTAATTTACTCATTATCATTATGCCATCCCTCCAGTTAATTGGTGCTACCTTCACCCAATGATTACAGTCAGCTCTCCAGACAATAAATGGTAAATCCACTACCATTATGTCAAAACTGAGCTAATATAAAGTGAGGAAACCAGAAGCGTAAAAATACCCAGTAGTCAGTTTGCAAAAAGAATCAGGAAATGCTAATTTCTTAGGAAAATCAATCCCATGGGTCACCTGGCAATCACTCAGTCTTAAACACTGCGCTCTCCAAAAAAGTATGTGTGGAAGGGAATTAATAGATTACACAAGTTGGCAGGAGTAATTAAATTCTGAAAGACAAACTAGATGATAAATTTGTTACTGGAAAGCCTGTACTCCCTTTCCTTAAGATTTATTCTGATGCAGTCAACAACAACAATTTAGGCTCATAAATTTGATTAACACACTGGTATGACAGTTTCATATCCATAGAATAATGCATTGCCTAAATACCCATTGCCAATGCCACCCACTTATTTTGGTATGCAAAAAAGGAAAGAAAATTAGGTTTATAATAAATATGCCTCTTTCTGACAGATGGGCATGGAGAGCACTGGGGCTGTAGGAGAGTTCAGACTAATCTATTTGGCTTCTGTAAAACTAACAATATTCTTTTCTTGGTGCTGTAATAATGTCAATGTCAGGAAGAACATTAAAATATTTGTGCATAACAAGAAAAAAATTAACAGAGACTGCCATATTTCATCTGAAGTGCTTTTTTTGGTCAGCTATGAAGTGCTTTGGAAATAAATCCTGCCCTGTTTCTGAACCATTTTTCAGAAGCCTTTATGTCCTCCACCCACCCGTCCTCCTACTTTGGGGCCATGCATATGTTTAGTTATGACAGTCCTACTTCCACCAGGGACAACAAATCCCAGCCACTTCCAAATCATATTCAAGATCCACCAGATAGTATTACATCCACCTTTAGGAAAAACAAAGTGAGAATACTGACTTATGAGAGAAAGTTCAAACATAGGTTCAGTCAAATCTAGAGAAGATCTAGGGCGCATCTACACTGTAGAAGTAATACCATTTGTCCCCATTTTAACTTCAATAGCTCAGTGCTTTGGAATCATAGGGGTGGCAGAGAAAGCAAAAGACTTTGTAAAACTGCAACTCCTATTATTCCATAGCATTGAGCCATGACAGTTAAAGTGGAGTCAAACAGCATTAATTCTATAGTGTAGATCAGAGGTCCTCAAACTTTTTAACAGAGGGCCAGATCACAGTCCCTCAAACTGTTGGAGGGCCAGATTATAATTTGAAAAAAAAACCCCACCATGAATGAATTCCTATGCACACTGCACATTATCTTATTTGTAGTGTAAAAAACACTTGAAAACAATATAATAATTAAAATGAAGAACAATTGTAACAAATATAAACTTATTAATATTTCAATGTGAAGTGTGGGCCTGCTTTTGGCTGATGAGATAGGATTGTTGTTGTAGTAGTGTTCTTTCAAGTAATTTCAGACTTAGGTTGACCCTGAGAGAGGGCTGGGTAAATGACCTTCAAGGACTATATCCGGCCCCCGGGCCTTAGTTTGAGGACCCCTGGTGTACTAGATTCACTCATACATGACAATTTCTTGTCTTCCTTTTGGTGATATTCTGCTAAACAGAAAACAGGCAACCTAAAAACAAATGTAGGTGGACCTTATGAAATTCCTCAATGTTTTTTCATTCCCCTTTTTTGTAAAGCGAGAGAGCAACTGGGGGCAGTTTTCAGAACCAGAAGTGACTAAAATAGCTCAGCAAAACCTCGCAAAGTTCTCCACCACATCGTCTGGACTCTGGAGTATTCATAAGATCTCCCCCCCCCAAAAAAAATATTAATAATTATTTGGAAGTGTTGGTGAAGTTATGACTCTTCAAAGTCCAGTATCATATGTGTGTGCTCCCCCCCCCCAAATGTGTGTGCTCCCCCACAAAACATTGGGGTGTCTTATTTTGGGCACTAATATTAGTTTGACACTGCATTACATGGCAGTGTAGAAAGGACCATAGACACGAATCAGTTTGAATCCCTTAGTAAATCCAAAATAGTTCAAAAGCCAAGGGAGAAATCAGTACACAATATAATAAAACACCAGGAAAGTGGCTTCCCCCCCCCTCCGTTTTTTTTTTTTTTTTTTTTTTTGCTATGAACTGGCCACATAAATACCTGAAATTTGTATTTCCTGAGTTTCAAGCATTTAGCTGCAATATATCTTGGTTACCACAACACACCAAAAAGGTTTCTTATCACTTTGGAGTTTTTTAAAGGATACAGGAAGGAACAGTAAAATTAAACCCATATCCTTGAAATCAAAGCCTTTGCTTCCAGCATATTTCTTGCAACACTGCCAAGGACTTTGTACAATAAATGGGGTAACACTAGAGTTTCAGTTATTCTGTGGCAGATATCTGTCTGGTGAAAGGTTAATGCAGACATACATCTCAAGTATCCCTTGGAGTCAAGCAATACTTCTTATTTTTATCTAGTCTTAAAAATATACATATTTCACTTTATATCATATTGTTTCATCACCATCATCATCTTCATAATCATTTATCTATATAGCATCATCAAGAGTACATAGCTGTTTACAGTAGAACAACCAAAAACTGTTGATCTTGCCAGAAGCAGGGATAACAAAACACAAAACTGTACAATGCAGTTGTAAAACAAATTATTTAGTTAAAAAAGGAAAATCTACAATATAATATAAAGCACACTGACCAATACATGTCATCAAAATCAAAATATACTATATATATTTTTTACCAATAATGCAAAATGATAGGAAACAATTTCAGTACATTGAAAACATATTAAATGGTTTGACAGCTGAACAGTTTAAAATTATTGAAAACTACAGTATGTTTTGACTTGGTGTCAGAATGATAATAGAATTGATGCCAAGCAGGCCTTTAAAAGGAATGTATTCTACAATAAAATATCTGTTCTTGTCAACCAAGGAGCAAATCTTTATAGGGAGCAGCACTCCTTTCAGTATTAATTATAACTAAGGTATTCTCATCAGTGTGTTTGATGGCTTACAGGATAACCAAAAAAGATGTCTTTCCCTAAGGGGTTGATCTTTCAAGGCTTTCTCAGCTAAAATGCACCAGCCATTATGCAATGCCCTCTCTTTGGAGGTTTCACTGGCACTGATGTTGCCTTTATTATAGTAAGTAGTTAAAACTTAGCTGATCCCCAAATATCTGTAGTCTAGTGAGAGCATGATTTAGCTATTGGCTCGCCTGTTTGTAGGAGTGTGTTTAAAATGTTTGACATTGGAGGCTGTTGAAAGGCATGGGTGGGAATTGTGTGGCCTTGCAGATATTGTTAAACCTCAGCTCCCTGCATTCTCAACCACTGGTTTTGCTGGTTAAGGCTGCTAAAAAGTGCAGTCCAACAAGACTAGGAGAACTGTATGTGGTGATATTATTGATGGTAGTTCGGTCTAAGATCTGCTAATATATGGCATCCTAGAAATTAATTAATTAATTGACAACATTATGTCAGCCCCCCCCCCCCCCAAAGGCTTCTACTGTTGAGTCTCAGGTGCCCCTTTAGTTATAATGGGTACAGTTCTCTTTACTATAGTTTTCTGTGGGAGGGAATCTTAATTAGACCCGGTTCCTATAAGAAATCCCCCCAGAGGCAAAGCTTGCAGTCCTGCTCAGCAACTTTTTCTCAGTCAGTCAGTCTAAGGGTATGCTCCCCCTGAGGACACAGGTCCACAGTCTGGGGGTCCTCTTGGACTCAACACTAATGCTTGAAGCTCAGGTGTTGGAGGTGGCTAGGAGGGCCTTCTCACAGTTAAAGCTTGTGTGCCAGCTGTGAATGTACATCAAGAAGCCAGACTTGGCCCCAGTGGTCCATGCCTTAGTTATATCAAGATTGGATTACTATAATGCACTCTATGTGGGGCTGCCTTTGAAGATGGATCGGAAAGTGCAATCGGTGCAAACACCGGCAGCCAGGCTACTAACTAGAGCCAGCTATAGGGAGCACACAATGCCTCTACTAAAGCAGCTCCATTGTCTGCCAATAAGTTTCCAGTCCCAATTCAAAGTACTAGTTATCACCTATAAAGCACTAAACAGCTCGGGTTCTGCCTATCTTTGTGACCACACCCCATCGCCATGAACCAGCATGGGCTATAAGGTCTGCCGGGCAGGCCCTCCTCTCAGTCCTGCCATCATCACAAGCACGGTTGGTGGGGACAAGAGAGAGGGCTTTCTTGTGGTGGCCCCACGACTTTGGAACTCCCTCCCCAGGGAGATTAGACAGGCCCCCACACTGCCCTCCTTTTCTCTGGACTTGAAACTTGGCTCTTCAATCATACATTTGAGAATGTTTAGTCTCTAGTTGTCCTGCGTAGTATTCACATGTCCTGCACTTTATCCCATACCCTCTCTCCATTACTGCAGCTGACACTTATTTTATTCCTAATGTTTTCAATCTGGCACATAGTATTGAGCCATGGCAGCTACAGTGGTTTCAAACAGTATTTATTCTGCAGTGTAGGTGCACCCAGTTTCTTGCTTCTCCCTCTGCACAGATACACAACAGTATAGGGCTGGGAGGCAAGAAATAACAAATTTGTCTCGAATCATAAATTCATACTAATTTGTAACATCCCAAATGGCTTTTGCTTCATGTGATCTCTTGCCTATTTATAATCATAATACCTCATGGTGTCATTTTACCTCATATTATGATATGAAGATCCAATGAGAAAACTACAAAAAGGGTGTGTTTTCCCACCAAACAGCTGAGAAGATGTCTGCCTGCATATTTCCTCTGTAAGAAGTCTCAGAAGTGCAGTTAATTTGCAAAGTGTTGAAAGAAGATACATAATTTGATCATGGTATCTGAGGGAGGAAGAGGAGCTATTTAGCTTTAATCACATCTCCATCAGACCCTGAATTTTATGGCTGATTTTTATTTTCCAGTAATGAAAGCTGCCTCATTTCCCAAGCACTGGTTCCCAACCCACACATTTAACCCACTTGTAGCTTTACTATTTTGTCCCGAAAGACTGTTTACTGTGGCAACTTGAAGACAAAGAGATTGATGGCAGGTCCACATGATCTTTTATGGATTACAATCCACATGCATGGAGTAAAATATTTGATGCATTTTTATATGTGCATCATGTACATGGCTGTGAGACTGGGATCCCAGTGAAATGAAATCCAGAAAATGACAGTCACATTATTGATACTTCTATGATCTGCACTATGATTAACTCAATACTATTATTAGCTACTATTTTTGACACTGTTAATTATGTATTGTCAGAGGCTTTCATAGCTGGAATCACTGGGTTGTAGTAGGTTTTTTGGGCTATATGGTTCTAGAAGCATTCTCTCCTGATGTTTCACCTGCATCTATGGCAAGCATCCTCAGAGGTTGTGAACCCGAAAGACCTAAAAACAACCCACTGTTAATTATATCCAGTATTAATAGTGCCAGTGTTAATAATCCCAATCTCACACCCAGTGTTCAATTATTGTACTTTATGCCTCTGAAGTGGATTGTATTCTATGAAAATAAAATACTAAAATAAACGTGTTAGTCTTAAAAGTGCCACAAGCTGTTTTTCTTTCATGTTTGTTATACTGTACTATACTTTTTTTGTTTTTAATTCTGTGCTGTGTTCCAGGCACCACAGTTTAAAAGGACATTGACAAGCAGGAATGCACCCAGAGGAGGATGAACAAGAGAGCAAACCAAGGACATATGAAGATTAGTTGAGGGAACTGGGGATGCTCATCCTGGAGAAAAGGAACTATGGTATAATGCTATTGTGTGTCTTAAATTCACTTCCAGCTTGTGGAGAATCTATAACAATGACTCCCAACCTTGCTTTGACCAGGGGCCACTTGACCAGGACCACTTGATCAGGGACTCTTTTGACCAGGAACCATGTGACCAGGGACCACTTTGACCAGAGACTACTTGATCAGGGATCACTTTGACCAGGGACCACTCTCCAACATTAGTACCAAAAGGGTTGCAAATCAGTTTTTGGTCAGCTTTAGATTCGGTTTGAGGTGCTGATTCAGAAAAGTGCATTGGATAGACCACATCAGCTCTAATATCTGGTAAAAGAGCATATGCCATGGTCAGCAAAAGGGAAGGAGTAGAAAGTGCATGAAAGGAGCAAAAATAAAATAAAATAAAATAAACAAAGAGGAAGGAGGCTCATGGACCAGATTTTCATCCTCGTGGCCAACTGGTTAAGAACCTATCACTGTGAATTCAAGTTGTTACACCATGTGATATAGCTTATGTTCTAAACGTAGATTTCAGTTTCTGGTAAGTTTACCCAGGAACTAGTTTTGGAATTTGTATCGTTTCAGATTTTGGAATACTTGTTTGCATACAAAGAAACCTCTTAGAGATCGGACCTACCATACATGAAATTCATTTATGTTTTATATAGCCTCTCATACACATAACCTTAAGGTAATTTTATATACAATAATTGTAATAATTTAGTGCATGATGAAAAATTTGTGTACATTGAACCACCAGAAAGCAAAGGGTCTACTATCTCAAGTTACCAATGTGGAGAATTGTGGATTTTTGAGTATTTCTGGCTTTGGAACCTAAGATAACATGCTCAGTCTGTAGTAATATACAATATATGTTTATTAGTGACCTGTCGGGGAGCCGAGGTGGCGCAATGGGTTAAACCCTTGTGCCGGCAGAACCGCTGACCTGAAGGTTAGTGGTTCAAATCCACAAGATGGGGTGAGCTCCCATCTGTCAGCTCCAGCTTCCCATACAGGGACATGAGAGAAGCCTCCCACAGAATGGCAAGCATCTGGGCATCCCCTGGGCAGTGTCCATGCAGATGGCCAGTTCCTTCACACCAGAAGTGACTTGCAGTTTCTCAAATCACTTCTGACATGACCAAAAGTGACCTGTCATAGCTCAATGCCTTGGAAGCCTGGGATTTATAATTTGGTGGGGTACCAGAAATCTTTGACAGAGAAGGCCAAAAGCTTTGTAAAACTGCAAGTCCCATCATTCCTTAGCATTGAGCTATGGCTGTAAAAGTGGTGCCAAACTGCATTAATGCCACAGTGTAGATACATTCATAGAGGCTATGTACACATTTCTGAATCCTAGTACTATTTTCTTTTTAGAAAAAAAACCTTGATTACTACTTCTTAAAATAGGCAAATAAATCAATGGGATATACTTAGTTATGACTAATAAACCCACTCATTTCAACCGGCCTACACTTGGTAGGATTGATGTTGGATTCAGCCCAAAATGTGTCTAATTTTGATTGAAGTAATGATGCCGAAAGAGAAGTTGTTTAATGATATCTTGTCTGCATTTTATATTGTTTGCTTTCAGTATAGAAGAAGGCAATGAAATGATGGAGACTGAATCATTTGTCAGATGGCAATTTACCACAATGAACATGTGGGGAACCAGTTATCAATAGAGCCACCCACATGATGAGAAGAATGTTATTATTCCCCCCTTTTCTCCCAAATTTCTGTTTGAGTCAGAAGTATAGCTCTTGGCTCCCAATGTAGTTATGCGCCCATTAGCATCAATCATTATTCAGTAAGGGATTCGCCATATTTAGCAGCACACTTGAATATCAGTATTCCTTTGTAGCCTACATGTGCATAAGCGACTAAAACCTATTGCAGCAAAAGCAAGGCCCAGAATTTAGTTTCAGGTTTGCAATGACACAGTGGCAATTCACTGGCAGCATATGTGCTCTCCATATTAAGCGACAGTAAGTACTCTTTATTGCTACCATTGTGTGGTGCAGGGCGGGGGAATTAATCAGAAGTATATGTGTATATATTGTAAAGTATTCAAGTACGCGCTCTCATCCTTCCGGTTCTTATTTTGGGAACTCTAATTTGTAGAGTAGAGAAAATACTTTCCCTGGAAAGGAACAAAGAAGAAACATAGATAGACACAGAGTTGTGTTTGACAGGCACCCCCTCCCTCACTTTCAGCAGTGCTGAGAAGCTCATTAGAATTTTTCCCATGACATTTTACAAAAGATGGCTAGAGAAAACAAAATGAGATGCTGGGACTTACTACATGCTTTTGTCTTTGAGAATCCCGGCCTTTCTGAATCTCACGGGCGGATGCATGCATAATGCGAGGCAGCTGATTATGTGTATTGTGTTGTCTTGCCTAACTGATGGTTGTAGGTTGGGGATACAGTGTTGGGTTAATTGAAGGTTGTTAGAGCTCTGTGGTTGGCTTTAATATTTACATAACACACTGTCATAATTACCTCTAGTCTTTTCTCTATGAGGTAGAGAATGTTTTCCTGGGGGGTGATTTTCAAACCTGTGAGTGCCTTCATGAAAATTAACACGGTCAGTAGAGTCACATGACAAACCAGCATGGTGTAGGAGTTTGAGCACTGGACAGAGCCCAGGAAATGAGGTTTTGAATCTCCACTTGGACTGAGGTACAATGAATAAATCTGGGCATGCCACACACTCTCCGTTTCAGATGAAGGCAATAGCAAAATTATGAACAAACCTTGCGAAGAAAACTCCCATGATATGTTCTCATCATTGTAAGATGGAAATGACTTTATGGCACACAGTGAACAACAAACAACATCTTGAAAGGAATGTGTTATATCGGTTGCTGCATAACTGGAGCTGCATTTCCCAGATGAGAAGGGATTCACAACTGAAAAAGAAATATACTGCTAGAGGCCCCTTCTACACTGCCATATAATCTAGGGCCCATCTAAACAGTACCATTATTGTGGTATCTACCGTAATAAAGGAGGATTTTCCTGGTTTGTAGCCAATTAATTCAGGACTGTCCAGAACGTTGTTTGGACAGCCCCTCCTTTATTGTGGCATCTTCCACAATAAAGGAGGGGTTGTCCAGACAACGTTCTGGACAGTCCTGAATTAATTTGCTACAAACCAGGAACACCCTGGTTTGTAGCGAATTAATTAGATAGTGGGTTTATTCCGTGCCTTCTTGGAAGGCGTGGGATAAACCCACTATTTCCGGTTCTGGACTGCAGAATACTGCAGTCCAGACAGTATTCCCACAGCTAAATACCCCCCCCCCCACAAAGCCCTCAGACCCCTTAGAAAAGTAATGGAAACTTATGCAGCCTCCACTGCAGGCTTCGGCCAGCTCTCCCAGCGCATAGAAATGACGCGCCAGGAGAGTGGAGGGGGGGAAATCACTGGGAATGCTGGCCAAAGCCTGTAATGGAGGCTGAATAAGTTTCCATTACTTTTCTAAAAGGTCTGGGGGTTTGGGGGAGGGGGGGAGGGCCTCCAGACCTTCTCTCGGGCTAGTTCCGAGAGAACATCTGGACACCCACCCCAGAGATGTGCGCTTTATGGGGTGGGTGTAGACAGCCTCCCAGAAACATCCACGGTTTTTAAACGCAGATGCTTCTGGGATAAAAGGCTGACTGGATCTTCCTCTAGATTATCAAAGCAGATAATCCACATATCTGTTTTGAATTGGATTATATGAGTCTACACAATCTGGATTTCATATGGCAGCATAGAAGGGGCCTGAGTCCTGTCTTAGCTGAAGAACCACATGATACTGTAGATTAAAAAAAGAGTAGTTGAGATGAGCAAAGGTCAACAAAAGAGATCTAAAGTTTGGACGACAAAGCCTATGAAGAAAAATTGGAGGAACTGTTTATGTTTACCATGGAAGAGACTGAGAAAGGACATAATGGAGATTTTCAGATACCTAAAGACCCCTGATTGAAACCTGAAATGGTGGTACATAGTTGGCTGTCATCAAATCCAGCAATGCAGCATCCACTGGCAAGGAAGTGGCAAATCTGTTCTGGTTTCTGGTCTAAACTTTAAATCAAATGTCCAATCCGCTGAACCTTACACTCATACAGGAATGGCTCCTTTAAAGTTCAGATTAAAACATAGCACAAGTGAAATTATCTGTCTTCTACTGCATTTAATTACTTGACCATCTAAGTACCAACCCATCTGCTGCACAGCTGTCCCAACACATATTGCTGCCAGAGGTGGAGCAACAAATGACTTTAGCAGCAACCCACTCAAGTCAAGATGGATACTATCATGTTACTTTGGTAAAAGAGGCAGCAAATCTCCATACACCCAGCAATAAAAATACAATAAGTGAAATGAGCAACACTTTCTTCCCTTTCACTACAACCCAGATGAGTTGCCCCCTCATTTTCATGCATTTTACAGGATTTGTAAAATATAAATACAAAGATAAGAGGAAAAGAAAAAGAATTGATATAAAATAAGGGGATAAATACGCAGGACAAAATTTGAGTAAGGCATATATGTTAATATGAATTGACCATATGTTCAAATCTCCCCTCGAGGAGATAGGGTGGAAATAAATAAAGGTAATAATAATAATAATAATAATAATAATAATAATAATAATAATCACAAATATACATTTTCAATGAGTTAATGTCTGTAAAATACAAATTCATACATGAGCAAAGTAGTTAGAATTCCTAATCTCTGAACCATGTATGGTGATCTTCGTCTTGCCAGCCATGGAGCATGAATCTTTTACTTACATTAAAAGGAGTCAAGATCCAATCACTTGCACCATCTGCTAAGTCAATCATCAGGAGCTTTACAGGACCTTTGCCAGCACTTCTCCCTAAAATAATCAACTGGATTTGCCAGATGCTAAACCTGAGACTTCATATGCTCCATCTGGGTTAAGGCCCATCCCCAGAAGTACATGGCCAATTTCTGTAGCATTTCATGCCTACAGATCTCCCAGCCAGAAGTAACCATTATTCTTTGTGATTCTTTCCTTTTTGATTTCCAGACAGAGATCAAGCGGCCCACCTACATATAATGACCACTCTAATGATACTCTATAATATCTTCCAGGTGACTGGAAACTAGAGAAACAGGCAGCTGTGTGCTGTCAGCCTGTGTGGGATGATTTGCCACTTTAAATTACATCATAGGAAAGTCCCCTCCATATGGGAATAGTTTGGAGCTACCCACTGTCACCACAAACCCAAGCCATGTATTGGCCAGCTGGGGGCAGTGTGGTGGTCACAGTTTTCCCAAAAGGCAGATCATTCCAGGCAAACTGGAAACAAGGGACGTAGAACTTGCCCAACTTGCTTCTCCGCGCTGCTGAGACAGTTATGAAGGAAATGTTTAATTCTCTAAAATTAACACTGACTAGTGAATGACTGAGCATGTAAGTCTTTTACTTCTGTTGGAAAGTTTAAGATTTCCCCCCATGTCACTTTAAAAAACCTCATATTTGTACTTGCAAACCCTGTTTATGGCATGACTCATATAACTTAACTGAACAGAGGCTGGATGGCCATTTGTTGGAGATGCTTTGAATGCTATTGTCCTGCTTCTTGACAGGGGCTTGGACTGGATGGCCTATGAGGTCTCTTCCAACTTTATGGTTCTATGATTCTGTGAACTAATAACAACACACAGGGACCTCTAGTAGTGCATTTCAACACCCATTTTGGTGCCTTAATGTTAGACCTTTTTCTGATTATATATCACCCCTATCAGCTCTAGCTTTTGAGATATAAAACATATGCCATTTGCTCACCCACTTCACTTCACTTCACTTCATTTCTTAATTAGTCGCTCTCCACCAAGGTGCTCCAAGCGACTTACAATTTAAAATAGCATTTACACAATATAAAAACATTCAACATAAAAACATACAACAGTGACTATTTGGCAAATTAGATTTGATCACTTTCCTTAAATGCACAACCAAACAGCCAAGTCTTGAGCGCTTTTACAAAAGGTCGCAACTCTGACATTGCTCTAATATATGGAGGCAATGAGTTCCACAGAACTGGAGCATAGATCGAAAAACCTCTACGGCTTGTAGCTTCCAGGTGTACCTCCCACTGAACATCATAATTATATTTAAGAAACTAGAGGTGAAGCCATCTATCCAAGGCACTTCTCTGAATCAGCATCCCAAATAACCCCCCAAAAAGGCCTAAAAACCATAACACTAAGATTTTTTTTCTTGGGCTGAGTAAAAAAAACAACAATTCATGTATTTGTTCTAGGAAGATATATATTCTATATGCTTTGTAACACAATGCATTTGTAATTGGATGAAGGAACAATTTCTTAGAAAAATGTCTTCAGAAGTCAAAGGTTGTTAGGAATAACCAGCTGGTTGCATTAGAAAATGGAAATAGAATACCTTTTTATCTAGGCTAGAAGTTGTAAGACACAGTTGATAGTCATCTGGTCCTTTAGTTCAGGCATGGGCAAACTTCAGCCCTTCAGGTGTTTAGCACTTCAACTTCCACAATTCCTAACAGCCAGTAAGCTGGCTGGGATTTTTGGGAGCTGAAATCCAAAACATCTGGAGAGCCAAAGTTTGCCCATGCCTGCTTTAGATAGTCTTAAAATGAACCAACAAAGCCAACAAGGAAGGATGGCAGAGGCTGCTTTCCAAGTTATGGAAGGCACACACATACTCCTCCTCCTTGTTGCAAGGGTAGCCAAGGCTAAATATTTCCAGGGTAGCCACTTAAGTTGCTTTACCTCCAGTTAACCTGGTACCTTACTGTGGAACCTGACATTGCAAACAGTGTTGCTTGAAGCAATGTAATTAGCTTGATGATGTGGCAAGAAGGGTTGCAAATAATTCTGGGCTATTTTTTTTCTTCAGATTAGAACACAACTTGACACTACATGGAAAATACAGTAACGGATAAAAAACTTAAATTAGCATTCGTTTGTCAACATATACCTTAATGCATCAGTATATTAAAATTTACAGAATATATTACTACTATAGCTGGATGAAAAACATGTGAACCTCCAGATTTTACAATAATACAACATTAATTATCCTCGGCCAGCATTTCCAATAGCAAAGATTATGGCAGTTGTTGTCCAATGTCTGGAGGGCCATATTTTTTTCATCCTGGATTAATACATTTGTTATACACATTTACACAATTTCCTTATGTTCACCTGCTGTCTATTAATGCTCAATATCTCTTAAAGCCATATGTGGACAGTGTCATTGAATAATAAAACTACTGGGTGTAGTTTTGGGGTTTCCAGGGGTGACACAGAATTCTGGCTGAGTGGGGAGCTTCTCGTCATCATTCTGTTGTTGTTCAGAGTAGAGTTCAATTACTTATGACTACTACAGTTTCCACAATCCACAGCTAGAACCATTTATCAGCCATTCAGGAAAAAAAAGAATTTTTTTTCTGAATTCAAGAAGACTAGTAATAAAACTAAATCCTTGACCAATTTTCTGTCTAGTATGTCCTGCAGGTCCTTTATGACAGAACAGGAGCTGATTTAAAAGGGATTTTAGGAAACCCTAATAAGCATGGAACGTCATGCATGTATAATCTTTGTTTTTTTTTAAAAAGAGGAAAACTGTAATCAAAAGCTTTCTGCTACATCCAGCTTTTAATGTTACTCATTTGCCTTTGGCTTTTTTTGCTGCATTTCTCCCCAAGGACTTTTTAAAATGTGGATCTCCCTGTGCCTATGTTTGGGAAATGTGTAACTAAGTTTACCTTGTTTATTTTGGTCTATCAGGAAACATTAGCTTTGTAAACAAATGCATTGTTCTTGTACAAGGCTTGCAAGCACAATGAATAACTCTTTCATAAAATGATTTTTTTGTTTATGTCAGGAGCAACTTGAGAAACTGCAAGTCGCTTCTGGTGTGAGAGAACTGGTCGTCTGCAAGGACATTACCCAGGGACACCCAGATGTTTTGATGTTTTACCATCCTTGTGGGAGGCTTCTCTCATGTCCTTGCATGGGGAGCTGGAGATGACAAAGCTCATCCTCACTCTCCCCAGATTTGAACATCTGACCTGTCTGTCTTCAGTCCTGTCAGCACAAGGGGCTCCTCATAAAATGATACCATACTAGAGACTATATTTATATCGTAGTTTGACTTGAGATTCCAGGGCCATCCTTACCATTAGGCAAAACACATCTTACGTTAGAAAGCTGTATATTTCCATGACATAAGATGTGTTTTGGTGAAAAACAATTTACATAAAATACCATGATTAAAAATTCACATGATATACACAAAAATGTTGTGATCAATAGGAGCTCAGCATATAGAAAAATGTATGCAAAAAATTCATGAAGAAATGGGTAAGTGGCTTTTAACGCAAGTAGGATGAGAAAGCTTGGACAATTCTGAACAATATATACAGGAGTGACAGATTTTTTACATCTTCAGACTTAAGTCCTCACAGCACCAAGTTAGCAAGTTCAATTGCCATTACATAGGAGTGAAACACAACAGCTCTGTGAATGACACAATGGCTTCACTGTCTTAACGGCTCCTTCCATTCTTCTCTTTAGTCTGATTACAATAAACAATTACTGTGAGCCAGGCCCTCCCCACCACTTATTTTCCTTCTAAATGCTACAGAAATTGTTTTCCTGGGACACGAAAACTAATTTATGCAAATTGTTATGCAGCATTACTGCCGCTGTGATGCTGCTATGCTGTTGAGATGGCTAATTACTGGAATAATGCAGTTTTTCTGTTCCCTGTTCTCTAGGGTCGATGTTAAAAGGAAACAAAAGCTATGACATAAATGGAAGACAAGGGGAATAAGAGAATTGAGTACCCTATTAATAGGAGCCATAAAGGGACTAAAAATGAAGGTTGATTCCCTGCACAAATGATGTGTGATTTTCTAAGACAGAGAAGCTACCTTGTTGAGAACTAATGCTGCTTCATAAGAAGATGGGTATTTGTCAACAACCCTAAACATAATTTAGAACAGGCCTCTTCATTTGAAGTTCTTGCCAGATGCCACAAGATGACACTCTTCTGTACCGACACTGAACTCATTTGTGTGTGTGTGTGGAGTGGGGGGGGGGGGGGGACTGTCCCCTGACTCTCTGTGTATAATCTTCAAGAGGAAAAGATAATGTGCAGCCATCCAGATATTGGCTTGTTACTTCCAGCATTTATCACTATTGGCTATATTGGGAGTTGGAGCTTAAGACCATCAAGAACATTGCATTTTATCCATTCCTAAAGCCTCCTGTGTTCTGGAGGAAGCACCCAATGACGCTTCTACTGCAGTTGTGATGGCTGGCATGGGGCTTCATCTTGAAGATCCTGTGGAAGCATCCTAGGACGCTGAGCCCCTCTTCCCCCGGTACCAACTGCTTCTCTGGTCCAGAGTGAAGAGGGGGGGGGGGGCAGAAGGCAATTCCATCTTGTCTACTGCCCATGTCATTGGTTGGGAGCCCCCCTCCCCTCCCCCACCGGCACCAACTGCTTCTCTGGGCCAGAGTGAAGAGAGAGCGGGTGTGTGCGCTCGTGTGTGTGTGTGTGCGTGTGCATGCACGTGTGCACTTTTGGATTCATCATAGTGTAGTGTAGTAGATTGCCAGGAAATATGTTACCCAGAAATCAAAGTGGAACTAAAGGATGAGATTAGATACAAGTTGTGAGCAGAATGACAGACTCATCTAGTTCCAAATTATTTCAGGGCAGCTACGCCACTGGTGTTGTCTTTTAACAATTTATATTTGTTTCAAAAGACAGACAAATTGCCATACTCATCCCCAGTTGTCATGATCCAGGATATAAAATGTGTGGTTAGTGTAGGGAATGGTGACAGTTTGACCTCTGCCTGGCTTTCCTCCAACCATCAATTCAATTCACTTTCTGTCAGCATTGCAGGTCAAAATAAGTTAAAGTAAACTTGGAGACACCTTACAAAGATATCAATCAAGATGTTCTTGTTATTTGCTGGATAGATGAAAGATGGCACAAACTTGGGAACAGAGTGTTAACATCATGGTACGAACTGGTTCACACTGGGCACCATATATATAGAAACCTCCCATGCAATTGTAGCAGCCAAATTGCCATGGAAGAAATAGACTACGAGAACACCTTGTTCTTTGTGCCTAGCAAGGAGAGATTCAGTGTGGGAGAAGAAGCAAAGAATGCAATCATTTGCCTTTCTGGGTCCTTTTGTGAATATTGCAGTTAGTTTTTCATTATTCTTCCATGTCTCTTCCAATAGCCCAGGGTGATAAAAGATAATCCCTGAAAGCAAGGATGTCCTTTTTGGCAAATAAAGGCAAATCAAATGCAACTTGTAATACATTGCTGGCTACCTTAGCAGGCAGGACAAGGGTGGGAACTCTGGAAGGAGGCACTCTGAGAATTGTACCGGAAGTGGCTCTTCCACCCAGGGGCTTCTGTAAGTACAGCCTGCCTCTGAATACCAGATGCCCAAAAGCAAATGCTTAGAGATTATGTGGAAGGAGTGTGTGTACTTGGAATCGATGTTTGAGCCCTTGGCTATTAAGGATACAGCATCCTTCAAACACCAGTTCCCAAGAGGCAAGTAAACTAGGGAGAGCACCCATGTCCTGCTTTAGGGTTTTGCAAAAATTTCCAGTTGGATTTATTTAAAAAGTGATTGCTGACATAAATGGACTATTAGTCTGATCGGTAAGATTTCATCTATATTGAGGATACATCTACGCTGATTAATTTTTTTTAAAAAAAATCATACTCATCTCATAGCTGCTTTGGTTCTGATTTACAACATTCAACACGTTTAGAAATTAAAGTACTTCTTTTAGGCCTTCATACAATATACCAAAACTGCTCTGCAATATCCAGGAATATTTTTCTATGAGTATACAATCTAGTTTGGGAGAAAGGGGCATGGCAAGTTGCTGGCTGGAAGTATCGCCATTTTTTTAAAAAAATGTCAAGTGCTATTTGTTGGTGTGTGTGTTTTGTAATAATACGTATCCTTTTTGTGTGAATATCAAATCCCTGTCTAGAGTAGAGGAGGGATGGTTTACCCATGAGTACATGAGTGAGGATCAATCCCCCCCCCACCCTCCCAGGGTCTCACTTGCTGCTGCAGCTTCTACCACCATCCCCTTCTTACCAGGCAAGACCCTGAGCTTGCCCTCTTGTTCTGGTTCACTTCCCAGCTCTGCTGACATGTCACTTTCCTCATGCCCCTGCATGAGTGACAGCATAGTTACAGTACAGTGGGTCCAATGGTTGAAGGATCTGAATTACAGCTGGGTTATTTTCATGGTGTAGAGAAAGCCAGAGTCATCCTGGTATATAATTCCTCCTTTAGAACAAGATAGCAACCTGAATTCAGCAGCATGAATTTGGTTGAAATAACAGGGATTTAAACCCAGATTTTCAACCCACTGAAAGCCTGCAGCCACAAAACTATGCCAGTTTCAGTCACTGATGCCTTTGAATGTTCAAAAATGTGACACACTCCCCCCAATTACCAGTATTTAGAAGTTTAAAAATTTGGGTAGCTTCTTTAAAAAAATAGGTTCTCCCCCATTGCAAGATTGAAAAGAAATCATTTATCAACTCACTTTATTTAAGGACATGAGCAAAGTTTGGTGTCTTTTTCTTTTAGCCTCTTTTCTGCTTGTCTTTGGCTTTTAAGGAAGATGAACTGCCTTCTGTAATTGTGTGTACATTCTCCAGATTCTTGCCCTGAGCTGAACATACATTTTTCCTTTTATGTTTTCATTTTTCTTCTTGAAATAGTATTACTTCCTTCAATCAAGGTCAATTACCTTCACTCCCATTTTCAATTCTTGCCTTTTGTGGAGGATTTTCTCCCTGAAGGCTTGTCTTTGGATATTGGTTGCTGTGCCTTTATCAGTAGAGTACATTGGGTTGCATCTGCAGAAACCTGGTATCAAGATGACATATTATTAAGTGACTCACAGTCAGCTCCAAAGTAAAATTTTGCATTTAGTACTGAACAACTTGGGATTCCCAGGGGAAAAAGGCTGCCAGCCTGCTTGTATAAAATCATAGAAACCACATCTATCTGCAGTTCATTTCATCCATCAGTGGGTTGTCCATCCTATTAGAGCCTTCCTGAACTCAAGAAAATGCAAACACAAAATTTAGAAACAGAACTTGAGAAATTTACTTCTTTAGATGTATGCTCCCAATGACCGTGCTAGCTGGGCAATTCTGGGAACTGGAGTCTCAAAGTGGGGAGGGGGAATTAAAAAAGGTAGGGGGGAAGATGAGGGGAAAATCTAGCAGAACTTTTGGAATTGATCCCTTCACTAGTCTTTAGCTTTTGGAGATGTCCATTCACTTGTTCAGATATAGTGATGGGATGCTATTAAAACACAATTTTGGGAACAGGATAGAAAGTCACAGTATGCAGGAAGATGCAAACTGTGACCTGGTCACAAGTCTTCAAAGAATTGTATGAGATCTGGTCTTTGAGGAAGATGGTCTAATAGTATTAACCTGTGAGAGAACTATATCTGCATACCATAAATCAGTTTCTTTGTAGTTAAAACATTCCCTGTTGATTTTGTTTTGTTTTATTATATGAGGACTTGTGCATGTGTATTAATTTCTATAGTCTGTCAAGAAACCATTAGCATTATTCATACCACAGTTAATGGACTGGAATTTGTGGATATGGTTCAGTTTAGTGGTTTCTTTTAATAATAATAATAATAATAATAATAATAATAATAATAATAATAATTGTTATTATTATTATTTTATCCTGCTTTTCTCCCATGGGTGGGACTCAAAGCAGTGTACAAAGTTAAAAGCAGTAAAAATAAACAATATGAAATTTGTTCATGTTGTTTAAACATGAAACATAAAAATAAACAACATATTTAAACCAAATAAACAAATAACACCATATACACGATATTTAAAACCATGTTTGTTTGTTTGTTTATTAACACAGTGAGTATTCTATATCCATCATGTTTGGGATCAGAAGGATTTCAAATTTATTTTGGATTTGAGAATATTGTATATACATAATGAGATATATTGAAGATGTAAACACGAAATGCATGTTTCATACACACCGTACAGAAGATTTTGTAAGAAATAATTTTGTGTATGAAACTTTGTGTACATTGACCCACCAGGAAGCAAAGGTGTCATAATCCCAGCCACTCAATTGGACAATATCAGATTTTAGAGATTTCAGATTTCTGGATATGGGTTTGTGCCTGTTTTTGCAAGAGAATCCTTTCCACAGGGGGAAAAAAGAAGAAAGAATAGTATTGGAGACGTGAAAACATCTTGAGCCTGAATCCTGCGCAGTTGGTTTTCTGGGATCATAGAATGACTGGAAGGAAAGACAGTCAAAAGTTGTCTACTTCTTAAATGCCTTGCTTCCTTCTTTGCTGCTGCACCCACAGCCTTGGTCCTACCATCATCAACAGTTCTGCTGATAATATAGTGCATCAACAGTATTCACTCTGAATTTGTATTTCACTGCACTTTCCCAAATCCTGCCAGCATTTTTGGTTGGTTTGTATTTGATTATAAAACTGTTTGTTCCTTCCTCCCCTCTCTGAGTGAGGTGGTGCCATTTCTAAGGTCAGCAAAAGTGGCAAGTGACATCTAGGAGCTCTCTGGAGCTCTGTGACTGCTACTTCAGCAAGAAAGATGACAAAGGTAAGGGAGACTGTCCAGTCAGGCTGCAACTGGTTTGTCCCAACTGGACAGTATGAACTCTGCTTCCCCTGTTGATGTGATTCAGGGCCATGTAAACAACATAGCATATTCCAGAACTGATCCAAAGTGGAATGTTTTGGACCAGCCCAGAGGTTTTCTGTCCATGCAAATGCAACCTAGGATACCAAATTCTTCACTAATTTGTGCAAGTGAATGACTGTTAAGTTTTGGCTGCTTTGAGATGGTTTTTAACAATGGATTTTAAAGTGGATACAACAGATTTTAATGTTTGTGTATATTTATAGTTTGTTTTATGTTCCAGCATTGAATGTTTGCCGTATGTATGTTGTGCTCTGCCCTGAGTCCCCTTCCGGGTGAGAAGGGGGGAATATGAATGCTATAAATAAATAAATAAATAAATAAATAAATAAAGTGACTACTACAAGATCCAAGCATACAAATAGAAGTTCATATTGCAGTGGTAAATTAGGCATGCAGATCATGTTTCAAAGTCATTAATCTGGCAACACAAGCAATGCAAAACAAGGCATTAGTAGGTGAATGAATAAATGATGGGCTGGGAAGAGTTGAAAACACTACACAACTTGATAACCAATTGGGTAGGAGTTACCTTACTTAACCTCAAAAAGTATAGAAAGTTGCAAAAGTACTGTATAATCAGAAAGTGAGAACCACCCCCAAAAAAGTGAGGGGAAGAATTTTAAGGTTATTCAAAATGTAATTGCATCCAGTTGACCCTGAAATGAGTCATATGTCCTCTTTCTCAATTCATATGAAATCTACATTATTCTAGGTTTTTAATCACCGGCATCATTGATGTCCATTTTACAGCAAAACTGATTAGATGTGTCATTTGAATAGAAAAATATTCAAAACAAGAATTTTCATCTTTCGTCTTTTCAAATCCAGCTGCAATCTCATATGCTTTGCCTTTTAAAAAAATGAATAGTTCTGCATTTCCTGGAAAATTAGTTGAGCGTTGAGGGAATAATCTCCTTCTGGTTCTTCATATGCTGTGCTGATGAGGTGGATCCACCTGGGTGATGGGGCAAACAAACAATTAATGAATGTTTCCCTCCCTGTTGAGCCATATTCACAGCATGTAATTCCTTGATCTCAGTACTACAGGAACAAGGAGGAGGAAGTCGGCGGGTGGCTGTTTTGTCATCATTGCCATTAACTGAGCACACAACTTAAGCCCTTCAATCCTACAGGTAATATCTTGACTAAGTATGAATCTACTCTCTGGTCCCTTCATACTTAAGAGCCAGTTCCAGAACTTTGAAATAATTAGTTACTTTTTCCAGTAGCAAAAGTAAATAACACCACTATCATAACTTAATAACACAGTGTTTCTCAGCCTTCCTAATGCTGTGATCCCTTAATACAGTTCCTCATATTGGGTGACCTCCCAACCATAACATTATTTTCGTTGCTACTTCATAACTATAATTTTGCTACTGTTATGAATTGTAATTTAATATCTGATATGCAGGATGTATTTTCATTCACTGGACCTAATTTGGCACAAATACCCGATATGCCCAAATTTGAATAGTGGTGAGGTTGGAGGGGGGTGGGGGTGGTGGTGTTTATAATGATTTTGTCATTTGGAAGTTGTAGTTGCTGGGATTTATAGTTCACTTACAATCAAAAAGCATTATGAACCCCACCAACGATAGAATTGGGTCAAATTTCCCACACAGAACCCCTATGACCAACAGAAAATAATGTGTTTTCTGATGGTCTTCAGCGATCTCTCTGACACCCTCTCGCAACCCCCCAAGGGTCCCGATTCCCAAGTTGAGAAACACTGTAATAGCAAATGATACTTTTCTAGTTGCAGGAGTGTGGCCTTACAAAATTCAGTAAAATCATTGTGTAGCTGCTTGCGATAATTATGCTCAGCATTTAAATCCATACACAGAAAAAATTCCACTACTGTAAATCCCCCCCTCCCCAATGTGATTTTTCTTTCTGCCCTGAAAAATCTTTTGTCACTAATCCCACACATCAGGATTTGGATGCTATGCCTCCCAGACCATTCATTAATTTTAAATTATATGTGTGTGCATTTCCCTTGACAACCTTGTCTGGACTGATGGAGATCTTTTCCACTGCGGTTGTAAAGGTGACTGTAGTTCTCCTTGAAAGACAGGCAGAGAAGGAGTGAACACAGAGGATAATAGCAGCAACTTAGACCAAAACTGAAACTGAAGGGAGTGTAATGAGATACAAACTGAAAACAAGACTGAATTCTGGAATGCTATCAATCTACAAAGTGTGTGTGTGTTGGGGGGGGGGGGCACACCCCTTTTTAGAATAAGTATCAGACACGGAATTGTGAAAAACCTAGAGACAGTCTGTTCTGTATAACATTCTTAAAGAAACTGTATTAAGAAATAAGGTGTGTTGTTTTTGCAGTTATAGGGGTGATGATCATGTTTAATAGGTTCAGTACAAAGTCAGTATTATAACAAAAGGAGGTTCAGTAGGTCTTCGACATTTGCAGGTT
This sequence comes from Anolis sagrei, assembly GCF_037176765.1. NCBI lineage: Eukaryota > Metazoa > Chordata > Lepidosauria > Squamata > Anolidae > Anolis > Anolis sagrei. The sequence goes on from NC_090021.1 coordinate 64,006,209, forward strand.
CAACTTTTGTGAATGTGGTTTTGCACTGTTTTCCCACTTTCTTGGGGTTTTTGCATCCCTAACCTTGTAAACTGGATTGCATGTATGCAAAAGAAAAATCAAGAAATCTACCAGAAAGTAGAGAGGGGACTTTTTTAAAAGAAAAAAGATAAAATCAGGAGTTTATTGAAATGTTCAAATAAATGGATACATACATTTACAATCACTAATATAGGTTTAGATAATTGGGAATATTCATGGAAAAAAGGATTTAAATTTTCAATAGCAGGTTCTATCAGAGAAAACATGTATACATAATTAAAACAACATAATTAAAAATATAACACATTAAAATACATAAACAAACAGCATAAAACAAAATAAACAACTTACTTTACTTACTTAGGCGATCCCTCGTTGGACGAGTAAGATGGTCTTCCATTATGGATTTCCCTGTGGGTCCGTATGTGGCTGTGGAGCCCTATTCTTGCTCTGCATCTTCTTCCGCAGTGAGGGCATTGGTTTCCAGGTGGAAGGCGGTCCCGGTCGGGGTTGGCTTGACGCGCCTTCCTCCTGGCACATTTCTCTCTTTCACCCTCCACTCGTGCCTCCTCAAATTCTGCAACACTGCTGGTCACAGCTGTCCTCCAGCTGGAGCGCTCAAGGGCCAGGGCTTCCCAGTTCTCAGTGTCTATGCCAGAGTTTTTAAGGTTGGCTTTGAGCCCATCTTTAAATCTCTTTTCCTGTCCACCAACGTTCTGTTTTCCGTTCTTAAGTTCGGAGTAGAGCAACTGCTTTGGGAGACGGTGGTCAGGCATCCGGACAACGTGGCCAGCCCAGCGGAGTTGATGTTGAAGGACCGTCGCTTCAATGCTGGTGGTCTTTGCTTCTTCCAGCACACTGACGTTTGTCCGCTTGTCTTCCCAGGAGATTTGCAGGATTTTCCGGAGGCAGCGCTGATGGAATCGTTCCAGGAGTTGCATGTGACGTCTGTAGACAGTCCATGTCTCACAGGCATAGAGCAGGGTTGGGAGGACAATAGCTTTATAGACAAGCACCTTGGTCTTCCTACGGATGTCCTGGTCCTCAAACACTCTCTGCTTCATTCTGGAAAATGCTGCACTTGCAGAGCTCAGGCGGTGTTGTATTTCGGCGTCGATGTTGACTTTGGTGGAGAGGTGGCTGCCAAGGTAGCGGAAATGATCAACATTTTCTAATGTTACACCATTAAGCTGTATCACTGGCATTGGAGAGAGGTTGGCTGGTGCCTGCTGGAAAAGCACCTTGGTTTTTTCAATGTTCAATGACAGGCCGAGCTTCTCATATGCTTCTGCGAAGGTGTTTAGAGTGGCTTGTAGATCTTCTTCTGAATGCGCACAGACGACATTGTCATCAGCATACTGGAGTTCTATAACAGATATTGTTGTGACCTTGGTTTTGGCTTTCAGTCTGCTGAGGTTGAATAGCTTGCCATCTGTCCGATAGATGATTTCCACTCCAGTGGGAAGCTTCCCATCAACAAGGTGAAGTATCATAGCGATGAAGATGGAGAATAGAGTTGGGGCAATAACACATCCCTGTTTGACACCGGATTCCACTTTAAATGGGTCACTTTGGGAGCCACTGCTGTCCAAGACTGTTGCCATCATGTCATCATGGAGGAGCCGCAGGATGTTCACAAATTTGCTTGGGCACCCGATTTTGTAGAGGATTGTCCAGAGAGCGCTGCAATTCACTGTGTCGAATGCCTTTGCAAGGTCGATGAATGCCATGTACAGAGGTTGGTTTTGTTCCCTGCATTTTTCTTGGAGCTGTCGTGCAGTGAAGATCATGTCCACGGTTCCTCTGGAGGGGCGGAAGCCGTTCTGGGATTCTGGGAGGGTGTCTTCTGAGAGGGGCAGAAGGCGGTTTGCAAGGATTCTTGCGAGGATTTTCCCAGCGGAGGTTAGAAGGGAGATACCTCGATAGTTTCCGCAGTCTGTTCTTTCCCCTTTTTTGAAGAGGGTGATGATGGTGGCGTCCTTGAAATCTGCTGGAATTTTCTCGGTCACCCACACTTTTTCTATGAGCTGGTGGAGTTGGTGTGTCAGCTCAGGTCCTCCCTCTTTAAAGATTTCAGCAGGGATCCCATCTGGTCCACTGGCTTTGTTATTCTTCTGTTGGCTGATGGCATTGCTGACTTCTTCCAAACTAGGCAGTGCTGCAAGCTCATCCCTGGTTTGTTGTTGTGGGATTTGTGAGAGGACCTCTTCGGCCACATTGGAGCTGCGGTTCAGGAGGCTTTGGTAGTGTTCCTTCCAACGTAGTGCAATTGAGTTTTGGTCCTTCAGGAGTTTGGTTCCATCTGATGAGCGTAGAGGCTCATAATAAACTAAAAAGCAAACATCAAAACAACCAATGAACCTGCAATAGTGGTCAGTTTTTCTGGGCATGGGTAGGTGGACCGGTGCAAAACAATTGTGAGGATAGGGGTGAAGGACAAAGTGTGTAGTTAATTAGCAGCAGTAGGATAGAGGGCAATATAAGATAGAGCATTATACCTTTCGATACAGAACAATAGTAAAGTGCAAGGGGAAAGAGGGAAATAATACTTGTGTTTTGATTGTTGAATCTTGGAAATTGTATGTGGTTGTTTTTTCCCCCCCTCATATATCACAATGAAAAGAAATATACAAAAATCTTGGGGGGGATGTTATTGTGGCTTGACTCGATAACAGTGGGAGTGCCAATTTGTGAATCGTGGCTTTGAGAAAAATGAAGATGGGTCCTATGTAATAGTTTTCACGGCTGTTTGTCTTTTTTGGTCCCATATACCTGCCACTTTAAATTGCATTATATGGCAGTACAGACTCATATAATACAGATTGAACTGCATTGAACTGGATTGTATGAGTCTCCACTGCCATCTAATCCAGTTCAATCTGCATTATAATGGCAATGTAGATGGGGCCTTCCAAAAGTCATGAGATTTTCCAGGAGCAGGAAGACCTGCCAAGCATTAGCAGTCTGTCTGTCTGCCTGGTAGGAGCTAGGGCTTGGAGATAACTGAATTATTATTTATTATTTTATTTATACCTCACTTTCTCTCTCTACAAAAGAAACTCAAAGCTTCATTCAGGTCCTCTGTCAAGTCTGTAAGCTTTTCTTTCACCATAACAAAAGTCAAGTGGTGTGGTGAAAGAAGCAGAATAACTTTTAAGACAAATAACGAGAAGAATAACATTACTTTTAGGACAAAGAAACACACCTAAAATCCATCCTGTGGTTGTTAGGGAGAAAGGATTCCATTTGTAGTGATTGTTCCTAAACTGGATGCATTAAAAACAATTAGGAAAAAAAATCATAGAGGTTAGAGCCCTCAAAAGTTATAGAATGAATAAATATAAGCTCCAATATCTTAATACCACTTGCAAAAAGCATGAGATGAAGTTGCATACATATCTTGCCGGGAGCTTTCAGTTGGCTGTTAAATAATACTAAGTTGGTTTCATGTTGTATTAGATAGGCCTTTACTCTAGTCCAGCATGGGTCTCCTTATACTCTTGTCATTCTTCAGCAGGTCAGTATGGCCATTCTGAGAAATAATGTTCTAAAATTTTGCAACACCAGTATAAAAGGAAACAGGGAGTAAAGTGACATAAGAAATGTCAGTATGTCCTGATTCTATTGAAAAACTGAAATCAAAATGTAACTATAAGGCCAAACCTGTGAGTCCTCTTTTTGGTAAGAAGTGTCTTTTGTCAATAACTATTAAGTGTGCAATGTCAATATCACTGTCCCACATTTAGCCTTTGAATTGACATTAAAAAAGATCTGGGAAGCAAAACATTGCTTGTAAGTAGTGGCGTATTACAGAAGTAGTGGTGAAATATTTTATCTGTTCCTTGTAGAGGTACCCCATAATAGATTGATTTGGTGGAAATCATTAGTTGGAAAAGTGTTAAACCCCTGAAATAGACAGTTTGGGAACCGTTCATTCTCCACAATTGTGGATCATCACCTGCATAATGCCCCTTTGAGAAACAGCTCCACCATTACCTTTTGCTCATGGAAGAGGGAAGATTTGCAGTATGTTGTGTTCCTTTCTATCTCATGCACTTTCTGAGGTCCTTCCTTCCTCCCTCCCTCCCTCCCTTCTCTGTGTTGTGTGCGCCATGTATCACCTTCTCCTCCCCTTCTTCTTTCCCTACCTACTTCCTTCCTCCTTCCAACATGGGGAATGAAGAAAGAACCCCCAGACACCTCCTTCCCTCTTCCTCTCCTTCTTTCCCGACTTCCTTCTACCAACACAGGGAAGGAGAGAGAAAGAGAGAGAGAGAGAGAGAGAGAGAGAGAGAGGAGGAGGAGGAGGAGGAGGAGGATCGCTGGAATAGCAGTAAAGGGAAATCCCCCAGATGCCTCCTTCCCTCCTTCTTCTCCTTTAGTTTACCCCAAGGACCATCTAGTCCAACCCCCTTCTTTCTGCCATGTAGCAAAAGCACAATCAAAGCACCCCTGACAGATGGCCATCCTGTTTCTGAATAATAATAATAATAATAATAATAATAATAATAATAAATGTTCCTAGTTTGCAAGTGTTGTTTCCTGTTCAATTGTGTAGTCCTTACTTTGGAAGTAGTTGTTGTGCTCCAGAAACTTCATTTTTGTGCCCACAAGATATTTAATAATTGAGAAACTAGAGCAAAATGTGCTATAGCAGGATGTCCCTCCTGCAAACACACAATTTTTGCAGTTTAATAAACTTTTCCCATGTGTTTATGACAGAACCAATTAGGAAATGACATTTATAGACCATGAACAAAAATCATAGTCCAGGAGAGGAGGTGTTTCTTTTCACAAATAAAACAGGGAGGGACAGTGGGTGGGAACAACTCTTCACAATGTGATGGTAAATCAAGTGAGAACTCCTGAATAAAATGGATAGTTTGCTAGAATCATAGAATCATAGAATCAAAGAGTTGGAAGAGACCTCATGGGCCATCCAGTCCAACCCCCTGCCAAGAAGCAGGAATATTGCATTCAAATCACCCCTGACAAATGGCCATCCAGCCTCTGCTTAAAAGCTTCCAAAGAAGGAGCCTCCACCACACTCCGGGGCAGAGAGTTCCACTGCTGAACGGCTCTCACAGTCAGGAAGTTCTTCCTAATGTTCAGATGGAATCTCCTCTCTTGTAGTTTGAAGCCATTGTTCCGCGTCCTAGTCTCCAAGGAAGCAGAAAACAAGCTTGCTCCCTCCTCCCTGTGGCTTCCTCTCACATATTTATACATGGCTATCATATCTCCTCTCAGCCTTCTCTTCTTCAGGCTAAACATGCCCAGTTTCCTAAGCCGCTCCTCATAGGGTTTGTTCTCCAGACCCTTGATCATTTTAGTCGCCCTCCTCTGGACACATTCCAGCTTGTCAATATCTCTCTTGAATTGTGGTGCCCAGAATTGGACACAATATTCCAGATGTGGTCTAACCAAAGCAGAATAGAGGGGTAGCATTACTTCCCTTGATCTAGACACTATGCTCCTATTGATGCAGGCCAAAATCCCATTGGCTTTTTTTGCCGCCACATCGCATTGTTGGCTCGTGTTTAACTTGTTGTCCACGAGGACTCCAAGATCTTTTTCACACGTACTGCTCTCGAGCCAGGCGTCCCCCATTCTGTATCTTTGCATTTCATTTTTTCTGCCAAAGTGGAGTATCTTGCATTTGTCACTGTTGAACTTCATTTTGTTAGTTTTGGCCCATCTCTCTAATCTGTCAAGATCGTTTTGAATCCTGCTCCTGTCCTCTGGACTATTGGCTATCCCTCCCAATTTGGTGTCATCTGCAAACTTGATGATCCTGCCTTCTAGCCCTTCATCTATGTCATTAATAAAGATGTTGAACAGGACCGGGCCCAGGACGGAACCCTGCGGCACTCCGCTCGTCACTTCTTTCCAAGATGAAGAGGAAGCATTAGTGAGCACTCTCTGTGTTCGTCCACTTAACCAATTACAGATCCACCTCACCGTAGTTTTGCCTAGCCCACATTGGACTAGTTTCCTTGCCAGAAGGTCATGGGGGACCTTGTCGAAGGCCTTACTGAAATGCAGGTACGCTACATCCACAGCATTCCCCGCATCTACCCAGCTTGTAGCTCTATCGAAGAAAGAGATCAGATTAGTCTGGCATGACTTGTTTTTGATAAATCCATGTTGACTATTAGCGATGACTGCATTTGTTTCTAAGTGTTTGCAGACCGCTTCCTTAACAATCTTTTCCAGAATCTTGCCCGGTATCGACGTGAGGCTGACCGGACGGTAGTTGTTTGGGTCGTCCTTTTTTCCCTTCTTGAAGATTGGGACCACATTGGCCCTCCTCCAATCTGCTGGAACTTCTCCCGTTCTCCAAGAACTCTCAAAGATGGTTACCAATGGTTCCGAAATGACTTCCGCTAGTTCCTTCAATACTCTTGGGTGTAGTTGATCTGGCCCTGGGGACTTGAACTCATTAAGAGCGGCCAGGTATTCCTGGACGACTTCTTTCCCAATTTGGGGTTGGATGTCCTCCAATCCCTCATCCACTCCATCTTGCTGAGGTTGAAGACTCTCTTTTTGTGAGAAGACCGAGGCAAAGAAGGCATTAAGTAGTTCTGCCTTTTCCCTATCCCCTGTCAGCATTGCCCCATCTTCTCCTCGAAGAGGTCCTATCGCCTCCTTGTTTTTCCTTTTTCTACTGACATAAGAATAGAAGCCCTTTTTATTGTTTTTAATGTCCCTGGCAAGTCTGAGCTCGTTTTTTGCTTTAGCTTTGCGGACCTTTTCCCTACAGGTGTTGGCTATTTGTTTGAATTATTCTTTGGTGATTTCTCCCTTTTTCCACTTCTTGTGCATGTCTCTTTTGTGTCTCAGCACAGTTAGAAGTTCTTTGGACATCCATTCTGGCTTCTTTGCACTTGTCCTATTTTTTCTCTTTGTTGGCACGGTTTGCAATTGCGCCTTGAGTATTTCACTCTTGAGAAATTCCCATCCATCCGTAGCTCCCTTGTCTTTTAGTATCTGTGTCCACGGAATGCTGCTCAGCGTTTCCTTCATTTTTTGGAAATCAGCTCTCCTAAAGTCCAAAATGCGGGTTTGACTTGTCTTAGTTTCGGCCTTCCTTTGTACCTCAAATTGCAGGAGCACATGGTCACTTGCCCCTAAGGATCCTACCACTTCGACCGCATCGATCAGGTCCTCCGCATTTGTTAGGATGAGATCAAGAGTAGCCAATCCCCTTGTTGCCTCTTCTACCTTCTGGACCATGAAATTGTCTGCAAGGCAAGCGAGGAATTTGTTGGACCTTGTACTCTTGGCCGAGTTTGTTTTCCAGCAAATATCGGGATAGTTGAAATCGCCCATGACTACTACATCTCTTTTCTGTGCCTGTTTGGTCAACTGTTGGCAGAAGACTTCATCAAGATCTTCCTCCTGGCTTGGGGGTCTGTAGTAGATGCCTACAACGACATCTTTTTGAGTCCCAGTTCCCTTGATTCTTATCCAGATGATTTCAAGCTGGTTTCCCAGATTGCTGTCTTGAATTTCTTCTGCAGCATAAGAGTTTTTGACATATAAGGCTACTCCGCCTCCTCTCCCCTTTGTTCGGTTTCTGTGAAAGAGGTTATACCCCTCGATATCTACATTCCAGCGATAGGAGTCATCCCACCAGGTTTCAGTGATGGCTATGATATCATATTTTTGGTGTTGTGCTAGAAGTTGGAGTTCGTCTTGTTTATTTCCCATGCTCTGTGCATTAGTGTAAAGACATGTGAGCCCCTGGGATCTTCCCTTGAGCTGTTTAATTGGGATTATTGTGCTTTTGGTACTTGGTCCTTGTTGTGTTTGTGCAGCCCTCCGTTTAGCCTTCTGGCGATTCCCAGACATTATGGGAAAAGTAGTGTTCGCAAGGCTGTTGTCCCCCTCCCCCGGTGGACCTAGTTTAAAGTGCGTCTAATGAGGTTTGCGAGTCTGTGAGCAAAAAGGTGTTTTCCTACTTGTGTGAGATGCACCCCATCCCTTGCCAGTAGGCCATCCTCCTGGAATAGCAGGCCATGGTCGAGGAAGCCAAAGCGTTCCTCCTGACACCATTTTCTAAGCCAGTCATTGACCTGTACTATTTTTCTGGCTCTTGTGGGTCCGTGTCTTACAACAGGGAGGAGGGATGAAAAGACCACCTGTACATTACATTCTTTTAGCATTGCTCCTAGAGCTCGAAAATCATTTGTGATCTTTTGAAACGTATGCCTTGCAGTATCATTGGTTCCTACATGAATCAACATGAGGGGAGGACGGTGGTAGGGCTTGAGGAGCCTGGTGAGCCTCTGAGTGATATGGTGTATTTTTGCCCCCGGTAGGCAGCATATTTCTCGAGCCATCCCATCTGGTCTGGAAATGACAGCTTCCGTTCCTCTAAGGAGGGAGTCACCTACTACCAAGACCTGTTTACTTTCAGGAATGACAGGGCCCCTTTTGTGCAATGTAGTGTGTAGGTCTCCAGAAAAGTGATCCTGTTGGTGTGAATTGTGTAGGTGAAAAGTGTTGTCCTCCTCCTCGACATCCCCGGTGCATTCGTCAAGGACAATCCATTGAGATTCGTCCAAGAGCCTATGGTTCTCCTGTATGTGTTCCTGTTGCTCCTGGTCTATGGTTGGGGATGGTACACCTGCACGATTGTGCAAGTGTGAATGTTGTGAAGTGTTGTCCCAGTCAGGGCTATCCCCTGCACACTGATCAAGGATGAGCCACTGATCAGTATCTAAGCCATTCTGGTCTTCCCCAATATGTTGTGTTTCTTGGTCAGGTGCTAGTTGTGTGAGAATTTGGAATCTATTGTGTAACTGCAGCTGAGCGGAAGTATTCTGAGGAGGCTTCCGGGTCCTATGTGTCCTTCTAAGGGTGACATTTCTCCAAGCCTGAGGGTTGTCCACATCTGAGGTGCTGTTCTGTTGAGCCTCCCCGTAATGTTGGTGTGATATGGGCTGCGTGTCTAGGCCAGTGTGGTGTGTGGTGTCTAAGAACAGCTCAAGTTCCTGAATGTCCTTAAGGGTCTTAATCCGGTCCTCGAGTTGTCGTATCCTGTGTTCCATGCGAGTGATCTGTGTACACTTGGGGCAGATGTAATTGAGTAATTGTAGTGTGAAAAAGCTGAACATGCCACAGCTTGTGCATGAGATGGGAAGTTTTCGTGTTTGTTCCATCTGGAGGTTGCTAATGACCTCCTCTTGGTGTGTGTTTGATGTTGTTGTCTGTATGCAGGGGTGAAAGTATAGGTTACTGAGTGTACGAGTTTATATAGCATAACCAGGAAGCCCCGCCTCTCAGACAAGGCAGTTAATTTTTAAACTCAGGAAGCCCCTCCCCTCAAACAGAGCAGTTAATTTTTAAACTCAGGAAGCCCCGCCTCTCAAAGAAAGCAGCGCTGAAAGCTGTTAAATTTAAACAAAGCTTACCCTGAAGCAGAAGGAAACAAAATGGGTTCCTGCTTCCTCAACTTCTGTGGAAAGCCCAGCTGCCCCTTGGGTTCAGACACTGGTTTATATAGGATAACCAGGAAGCCCCACCTCTCAGACAAGGCAGTTAATTTTTAAACTCAGGAAGCCCCTCCCCTCAAACAGAGCAGTTAATTTTTAAACTCAGGAAGCCCTGCCTCTCAAAGAAAGCAGCGCTGAAAGCTGTTAAATTTAAACAAAGCTTACCCTGAAGCAGAAGGGAACAAAATGGGTTCCTGCTTCCTCAACTTCTGTGGAAAGCCCAGCTGCCCCTTGGGTTCAGACACTGGTTTATATAGGATAACCAGGAAGCCCCGCCTCTCAGACAAGGCAGTTAATTTTTAAACTCAGGAAGCCCCTCCCCTCAAACAGAGCAGTTAATTTTTAAACTCAGGAAGCCCCGCCTCTCAAAGAAAGCAGCGCTGAAAGCTGTTAAATTTAAACAAAGCTTACCCTGAAGCAGAAGGAAACAAAATGGGTTCCTGCTTCTTCAACTTCTGTGGAAAGCCCAGCTGCCCCTTGGGTTCAGACACTGGTTTATATAGGATAACCAGGAAGCCCCACCTCTCAGACAAGGCAGTTAATTTTTAAACTCAGGAAGCCCCTCCCCTCAAACAGAGCAGTTAGTTTTTAAACTCAGGAAGCCCTGCCTCTCAAAGAAAGCAGCGCTGAAAGCTGTTAAATTTAAACAAAGCTTACCCTGAAGCAGAAGGAAACAAAATGGGTTCCTGCTTCCTCAACTTCTGTGGAAAGCCCAGCTAGTGTGTGAAGGAGTTAAGAAAATCATCAATTTAATTTCAAAAGAGTATGCCTGAGCTGTATGACAATCTAATCTTCCAAACACTTGACATGTTCAGTGGGATGAAGTAGAGAGAGACGAGACCCATCAGGAATTACCTGGCTTACCCAAAGCTTGGAAGAGTTCTTTTTTTTCAGGTCTTCCAGAATATCCAAACCAACTATGCTGTTTCAAGGATTCTGTAAAACATAATCTAAACATTAACTTTTCCGAGCATTGCCTGTCCTAGACTTTTTGTTTTGTCATGCTTTTTAATGCATATGCTTAGTTTACAACAGATATGATATGTGAATCACATCATATCTTGATTAATATGCAGGCTTTATAGCAGACCTTTCATAAGAGGATTTTGGTGTTTGCCATTTTTATATAAATAATCAGTGGCCATAAAGAGGGAAAATGTAAAGAAATTGGCTTTGATCCTGAACAGCATGTGATCATTGTGCTTTTCATTCCCTTTTTATCTACTCCCAGCTGCTTCCTTTTGGAAACGTGGCCCAACTTTGTTCTTTAGAACCCCTGCTAATAGCTATTTACCTGCTGAAACATTCAGCCACTGCTTGGCCTACCAGTCAAAGAGCTTCTGGCATCATTCATCCCTTTTAACAGAAGTGAGTCTGTCTGCATGTAGCATGCCACCACAACTTTTACCAGACTGTAACATGCAGAGCAAGCATGGCCCAGTGGATTAGGACATTGGGAACCAGGGTTCAAATCCTCATTCATCCATGGAAAACCACTGGGCAAAGGCTATCCCCACACCATCGAGCAAATTCTGCAAAGAAAACTGTATGATGAGTTCACTTTAGGATCTCCATAAGTTAGAAATGATACTTAGGGCTTACCTTCTCACATAACTCAGGCAGATACCACATATCCTCAAGTTGTACAAACTAAAGTGACTTCATTTTAGGATTGCCAAATATCAAAATCAGCTTGAACCTTAAGTTTTTGTGTGTCGTATCCAGATGGAAGGGGAGGTTGCAAATTCTCCAATTTAAGCTGACTACAAGAACATCTTTGCATCACTGTATCTTTGCATTCAAGAAAAACATGGGACATCATTGTGATATGCTGGTGTGGACTGCTCCAATGCATGTGCGCATTTTAAAATCTCAAAACAACTGATGAGGGCTGTAAACAGATGGAGCCAAGGATACACAGGTGGCTAAATGGAAACACAAATGCAAAGCAATTCCCATGAGAACTTTCCTCAACCATTCCTTTGTTCTGATGTTTATGAAATTAAACAGAGATTGATGCAGACAGACAAACATGAATTAATATGCAAGCATGTGCTCAGAATCCTTACTCTTATCTCTCTTCTGTTTCCAAGTAGAAATGTATATGCTCTCCACTGGCAGCCAATAATCAACTCCACCTCTTAGTCTTAACTTTAAAGGAGCAAGGTAAGATGCTGAACCACATTGAGGGATACCAACCAGCACTGGTGTATGAATATACCTAGTTGCATCACCTGATGTGATGTTTTCTAGATGGGTATTCAACTGTCTTGAATCAAATGCTGGAAGAAATAAATTATATAAATAAAAATTGTGGTGTCCTTTTAACGTCATTCAACCCATGGATCATGTCAACCTAGTGTTCTTTTAGGTAATGTGACTGTGTGAGGAGAAAACTGTTTAGAAAAGATGGTTCATTTCCATTTTAAACATGATAATCTGAAGAGTGCTGAAGTATCATGTATAATTATAGCTGATGCTGAATAATTCTGTTATATAATAAAAAGAGGAGCCTGTAAAATTAGATTATAGCTTATTATTATTGCCCACCACTCCAGCAACTTTTGGACAGTGTTACCAATGTAACAGCCATTTCCTTTTCTCGTGTTACTTGGCAGGATAAATATATCTATAAATAAATATGATCATGATGATTCCCGTCACTGTTTATTATTTCCATATCAGTCACAACTGTAGCAGGTTAAATTGCTCATCTTTATTTTTTTAAAAGTCACTTGGCAAAGAACATGGGCTCAAATCCAATGTTGATGAAAGTTTGTGGGAAATGTTTCACGAAGAGGCATTTCTACCCAAACAGATAGCAGTAAGTGACTAATAGATGACCAAAAATGGTAAATATATTGGTTTTAAAGCAAAACAAGTGGAATTATCACTAGAAGTCAAAATGTCTAAAGTGTAGCTATCATACTTTGGAGACAGCATTATAAGATACAACTCACTGAAAAATATGACAAGATTGGAAAAGCTAAACAACAAGAGAAAAAGAGGGAGTGCAAGCATATTGACTCAATAAAGGAAAACTCATGCCTGACTTTAACAGACTAAATGGGCTGTTACTAACAGACTCATTTGGACGTTGCTCATTTGTTCTGCCCCCACGATATCTTAACTACTTGGAAGGTGAACTGATTGTGCAGGGAACAGATTGGAGACTATATAGTTGAATCAAACAAGAATTTATTACCTGACAATAATTTTAGAGTTTCTCTCCTCCTGAGTCTCACTACAAAGTTTTTATGAGGAGAGGTAAAGTCTTTAAGAGATAGACACAGTTCTGGCCGAACTGAGGCTCTTGACTGTTTTTCTTTTTATTGTCTCTTTCTTGTATGGTGTTCAACTGTCTTTAAGATGATCTCAATATTTAACTCTGACTGGACTTGAACACAGCTACGACTGGACTTGAATACTTCTCCGACTGAACGTACTATTTGTAGACCTTCCAGCCTTTCTCTCTCTTCACCTTCCAGTCAGGAAAAGACTGACTCTTCCAAGAATCAGTGCCTTGCCTGAGACTCCGCCTCTGAGGGGATTCTTAAAGGGGAATGGTGACAGACACTTCAAATGCAAAGAGGCTGTCTAGACTGACCCCGCCCCCCAAAACTACACACAAAATATTAATCCCTCTAATTAAAAAGCCATAGTTAGGGGTTAACAGTGAGGGTCTTCATGAGGCATAACATCAATCATAGAAATTTTTTTGTATATCTCACAACATAGTTGCATCTCCATTTGGGGTTGATTTGCCCTTCCTTCCTTCTTTATCCAAAAACAAGGCAGTTTACAAACTATAAAAAGGAAGTCGCTGAAGCTCCACTCTTCTCTCCTTTTTCCTTCCTTTGAGGGTAGGCAGTTTTAAAATCCTGAAATGCAGGAATCTGGGACTTGGCTCTTCCCTGCTTCCTCCTTAGGACTCCATTACAGGTTACAACTGCCTTGCCTCAGAAGAAGTGGTGAGAAGAATGAAGCCTCAGGCCCCTTCTACACTGTCCCTATATCCCAGGATCTGATCTCAGGTTATCTGATTTGAACTGGATTATAGGACTTCCCACTGCTATATAATCTGAGATAAGCAAATAGTCTGGGATCAGAACCTGGGATATAGGGCAGTGTAGAAGGGGCCTTAGAGACTTCTATTTCATAGTTTCTAATCTTCTTTGCCTTCAGAGAAAGAAGGGAGAATCAAATCCAAATGGCTCTACAGTTTTATTATTAAAAAACAAACACAAACAAAAACAGAGCTGTTTGAGGCTGGACCATCCTTCCGCTTATAAGGCATTTTACTAAAAACTGACCAAACCAGGGAATCAAGAAACCTCACCTAACAGTTGCACCCCCTTTTTTGATAAAAAGAGAAAAAAGTGTGACTATTATGCAATTTAATATGGTATGTAGTTACAGGTATATCAGCTGCACTGGCTACCGATTGAGTACCGTATTACTTTCAAGGTGCTGGTATTAACCTTTAAGGCCTTATATGGTCTGGGGCCGGCGTACCTGAGGGCCCGCTTATCCCCCTACCAACCCCAGAGATTACTTTGGTCCGAAGACCAAAATTTGCTTGAAGTCCCCAACATCCGGACTTATAATCTGTCCTCTACTAGGCAGAGGGCCTTCTTCATTGTAGCCCCTTATTTATGGAATGCCTTGCCACTTGAAACCCGATCTATCAGAGACCTACTTGCTTTTCGGAAAGCCTGTAAAACCTTTCTCTTCCGACAAGCTTTTGAGGGGCAAATAACTCGGGACTATGTCTGTTCTTGTTTTTATTGTATTCTAAAGTTAATTGTATTGTTTTAATCTACTGCTGTAAACCACTCCGAGCCAAATTGGGAGTAGCGGTATACAAGTCAAATAAATAAATAAATAAATAAATAAATAAATTGTAGCCTCTAGAAGGTGCAATGATGTCACTACCATAGTTATCTTCCTTATGTGTGGTACTTCACAGGAGCCATATCATATAGGTAGGCATCTCTCAAACTGTGGCCCTCCAGCTGTTTAGGCCTCCAATCCCCAGAATTCCTGACCATAAACAAGCTGGTTAAATGTAGACCTAAACAGCTGGATTACTGCAGCTTATGGATGTCTGCTATAAGGGCTGGAGGAACTCTGTTTTTTCAACCAGGGTGGGAATCGTGCTGTTCTCAAGATGTTCTTAGACTGTCGCTTTCAGCATTCCTCACCACTGGCCATTCTGAGATTTGCAGTCCAAAAAACCACATATCTCTAACTGGCCCAATTTGGGAAGGACCTTCATTACACTAGAGAATGAATCCACTTTAAATCCAGTTTCTATGAACCCCAGAATTCTGCAGGAGGCAGCAACTGGATTTAAAGTGGATTCATTCTCTAGTGTGATTAAGTATCACCTTTCTCACTTTCTCCGTTACTTCAAAAACATCCCAGTTTCTGTATTGTCGAAGGCTTTCATGGCTGGAATCACTGGGTTGTTGTAGGTTTTTCCGGGCTATATGGCCATGTTCTGGAGGCAATTTTTCTCCTGACATTAGATGACATATATGCAGACGAAACGTCAGGAGAAAAATTGCCTCCAGAACATGGCCATATTGCCCGGAAAAACCTACAACAACCCATCCCAGTTTCTCTTTCCTCTCCTCATTTCCCCCTTTTGTCCTTGGCTTACTTCAGAGGTTGTAGGCTAGCTTCAAAGTGTAGGAGTAATTTGCAGTAATTTAACTAAGACCAATAATTTTCCCAGTAGGCCAAGGCAAAATTAAATTGCTACAGCCCCTTTAGCTTGTGTGTTCTATCTATTTCATAACTTTGGCCATCTTGCTGTTGTTTGGCCATAGATGTCCAGATGTCTGTGAAACATTGGAGGGTACACAACAACTGGAACACACATTGTTACCATCCCTGCTTTCAAGGTGTGATTACAATGATAACTCCCTAAAACAATGCCATTTCATCTCCCCTGTACTTTTAAGGACTGAATTGACAACCACCCAGCAGACAGAGTTGAAAAGTCAATCTGTTGCTACTATAAGGGCAATCTAGACAAAGTTCCTCTGAGAGCTTGTCTCCCCTACTGCCTTGACAAGAGCAGTGATAGATAAAATATATACATGATGACTATAAAAACATTAAAAATATTGGGTTTTTTGTTCTCATAAAGTAACTGCCTCTAGTTGGAGGACTGTCTAAAATGTCTCACTGCTTGTGAGAAAATGAAACCTTATACTGGTCACTGGGGCATACAGTTTATGTAATCCCTTTGGCTTCAGTGAAGTCATTTGATTTCAGTTTGCTTATTATGACGATGGTACAGCAACAAAGGAGGTTAGGGAGGGTGGAAATCTCATTAACAATGGTATAATAGTACCTAATTTGTGCAAAGTGGTGTCTGAGTGATTGTAAATTAGATTACCATACTAAATTACTTACTAACTGGAAATATTTCCTGCAGAGTGCCACCTATCAGTTCTACAAGGGGAGGGGGATGCCACTTCTTATCATCCCCATTTCAAATGCTTCCTTAAGAAATGTTATCTTGGAAGTGTTTCATACAAGAAAAAAGCAGACTCTTCTGGGACAGTGTGTTTCTTTGTGTGCTAAATTCTATATTTACTCCAATGTGAACTTCTTTTCATTTCCAATTACATGCATGCGGTATTTGCATTTATGCTGCATTACATTATATCATCGCATATCTTGGACTGGAATCCATTGGACCTCAGTAAGCAGGCATGGAGTATGTCATTATATTAACATTTTAAAGGGGAGGTGCCCACTTTTCTAGCACCCGATATGGCCCTGCAGAACTCTGGGAAATGTAGTGTAGGGTGGGGCCTTTGGAATTCTCATCCAGAAAAATCCTTGGCTTGCCTAAACTACATTTCCCAGAATACTGCAATAGGGCAATAGCAAAGCAGTCATATCTGCTTTAGAACCATTAATCTGATATCGTCCATAGGCATATACACACATATAGATACATACAAACAGACAAAGGGGGCTATTCTACACTAGTGACCTCATCACATTAAGGATGGAATTCACCACACAATGTGGCGAATTTGGTGGGCCCCGGCATGAGTTGTGGGGTACCATGCACCCCACACCTCCCAACTTCCCCCCTCACCCCATCCCATGGGAACAAGGACCCTCTTCCTGTCTCCCCCCTTCTTGTTGTCTACCACACTCCTACTTCACTCACGGCATGGATCCCCGCCAGAAGTAGATCGACGTTGACAATATATTTGGGGTGCTGATTCAGAAAATTGCATTGGCTGCATTACATCAGCTCTATTTTCAAAGATATGCTTATCATGATTTTTTAAATAGACAAACATATGGCAACTGGTAATAATAAGAACAACAACACTTTATTTATATTCTGCCCTTCTCACCCTGAAGGGGACTCAAGGCAGATCACAGTACATATACTTGGCAAACATTCAATGCCACTTTGTATAGACAATACACAGACAGACAGACAAACAGAAGGAGGTGGTTTATTTCGACTCAGCATCCAGCTGTTTTGGATGCCATGGAAGGTTGGGCTTGAGTCCAGGAAGGGGGGGCTGTTGCTCTCATCTCTATGACGAAGAGCCATCAGGACTTCTTCCTTCCTTTTGGTCACCCAGCATTCTCTGATCTTCTTTCTTTATGGCGTTGTAAAACACCTCCCCTGCTTTTTAGCGGTACCTAATTTCTCTAATTACAGCTAAAGCTGTTTTCAAATTGCTGAAGTAAACAATGAGCTAGGGTGACATTTGGCAGCTCACACCAACCCGGAGTTCAAACTTGCAACCATTTGGTTGATAGATCTTACAATTCCTGACGATTTACCAGCTGCGCTAAACCTCCAGCCCCGGTAGATGGCATATGTTCTGTATCTCATAAACTAATGCTGATAGGGGGAAACTGGTGCCATTTTTAGAATCAACCGGTCAAAATATAACCAGAAACAGGACTAACATTAGGGGCATCAAAATATGTGTTGGCCACTGTATCAACACTTTTCTCACTTATATATACATACATAAGTAACAAAACACATATCTCTAAAATGTATCAAGTAGTATAGCAGAAAGTCTTCATTTCAGAAGGAGGAATTTCCTTAAAGAATTTCCAATGAACAAAAATCAACAGTCTAAAAAGCCATCTGTGTTGACGGAGGCAAAGTTCAAGGGCCTAAACTGAAATCTGCAATGAAATCTCTCTTTGGAGAAAAGTGTAATTGTCAATCAATGATCTCCTGGCTTGTGATCAGTAAGTATATACAGTGTCACTCAGGCCTCTCCCTCCATGGCTCACAGGAAAATCTTTCCACTTAGATTTTGTCTTTGCAGTGACAGTTTTGTGGCAGCTAACCTTCAGGAAGTCGAACCCAATTCTTCTTCACCATCAATAGAATGGTCATTTGTGTCAAAATTAAAAAGCTCTATACAGTTGTTCCTCCACATTTACAGTTTTGGTTTTTGTAGATTTGATTTATCCATGAATGATGAAGATTAGATCCTTTCAATTTCACCCGAGAATGTCTGATATCTTGTTTAGTCAATGTCACAATCAACTAATCAGACAAGACAATGTACTCAGTTTTACAACAGGATAATAAATGAACTTGCTTTATTAGGCCGCTTGCGAGTTAAATGTACTTTTGGATTGGATGTGATGAATTGGCTTTGAAACAGGATATAATAGAGAAAAGAAGGGCATCCTCAACAGTTCATATATCTTCTGCAATAACAATTCTTTCTATGATTGCAGTTGGATTTCTTTCCACGTCTATAAAGGCATTTGACTGCTGTTTCTGTCTTTCTTTCACTCCTTAATAGATTTTGCATGGTAAGAAAAAGATGAACAAAGTGGTGTGAAAATATGGATAGTTATAACTGATTTATGGTGTCATCTGGACTTCCTTTAAAATTGTGTGAAGGAAGCATGGTGATAGCACATCTTCTTATGCAAGCACCACCATCCCTTATGCTGTTTGTATTGACAGTGTGCTGTATGCTTTCTTTTCTCTTTCTGTTGTTTAATTGATTTAAATGTATAAAATGTATTACTATGTTCTTGCTTGTTTCCTGCATGCAGGGTATACACACACAGACGTTTTTACATCTGGATGTTTTTTTTCACATCATACTTTAATATTAATGTTGTGTTTATTGATTTCCATATATAGCAACCTTATACAATAATTTTCTTGCAAGATTTATTCAAAAGAGGATTGTTGTTTCCTTCCTCTGGGGCTGAGAGTGTGTGTCCATGACTAAGTGAGCCTTTGAACTTTGTCTCTCATCCTAGTCATCATAGGTGACCCCTCATGGTTGAGTGTGATTGCCTTCCAAATGTAAGGTCTTAGTGGTGGATCCATAGGTGACTTTAGAGACCTATTCTTCATCTGAATGTTCTTCCACCATGAGGACATTGGTTTCCAGATGGAAGGCAACAAGAGTTGGCTTGATACGGCTTCCTTTTGACATGTTTCTTATTTTCTATTTTTTATTTGAGAGTGTAGTAACTGCTTTGGGAGACAGTGATCAGACATTCGGACAACAAGGTGGGGGGATAATCATTCCAGTGCTGCTGGTTTTTGCTTCTTCCACCATACTTATATTTGTCTGCCTACCTTCCCAAGAGATTTACAAGATTTGTCAGAGGCAACGCTGATGGAATTGTTCCAGAAGTTGAGTGTGACATCTGAAATATTCCATGTTTTGCAAGCGTATAGAAGGGTTGGGAAGACAATAGCTTTATAAACAAGTATCTTGGTATCCCTATGATTCCTGATCCTCAAATATTCTCTGCTTCATTCAGAAAAATGTTGCACTTGCAGAGCTCAGGCAGTGTTGTATTTCAGTGTTGATGTTGATTTTTATGGAGAAGTGGCTGCCAAGATAGTGGAAATGGTCA
The DNA here is from genome assembly GCF_037176765.1 of Anolis sagrei. NCBI lineage: Eukaryota > Metazoa > Chordata > Lepidosauria > Squamata > Anolidae > Anolis > Anolis sagrei. The sequence goes on from NC_090021.1 coordinate 64,025,633, forward strand.
ACATTTTCTAACGTTACATCATTAAACAGTGTATCTGGCATTGCAGAGGGATTGACTGGTGCCTGCTGAAAGAACACTTTGGTTTTCTTAATGTTCAGTGAGAAGCCAAGCTTTTCATACGCTTCTGCAAAGGTATTCAGAGTAGCTTTAGGTCTTCTTCTGAATAAGCACAGACTACATTATCACCAGAATATTGGAGTTCTGTAACAGATGTTGTTGTGACCTTGGTTTTGGCTTTCAATCTGCTGAGGTTAAATAGCTTGTCGTCTGTCTAATAGATGATTTCCATGATGATAGGAAGCTTTCCATCAACAAGGTGCAGTATCATAGCGATGAAGATGGAGAATAAGGTTGGGCAATAACACATTCCTATTTGACACTTGATTCCACCTTAAATGGGTCACTTTGGGTGCCATTGCTTTCCAAGACTGTTGCCATCATGTCATCATGTAGTAGCTGCAGAATGTTCACAAATTTGTCTGGTTATCAGATTTTTTGGAGAATGGTCCAGGGAGCACTGCGATTTACTGTGTTGAATGCTTTTGCAATCCTAGTCCAGCATACAAACTACCACTGTTCAATGGTGATATAAATTTGGGAAAGTAGAGGAGAGAATCCTTATTTAGTATGAGCCAGAAGAGATTAAGCAGAGTTATAATCTCTCTTCTTGACCACATTGCCCTCTCCTTCACTCAATGTGTGACTCATTCTGAAAAAATATATCTGAAGCTGACCTTATATCTTTAAGTGCTAACTAATCTGTGCAGAGCCCTCTCCCTTATCACAGTATATGTGAAAGGGCTGCTTTAGTGAGGGGATTCTGTCACGTAGCTGTCTTCAGAAGGTGGAGTCAGCTTTAATTTAATCTTGGAGATTGTCTAGTTATCCTTGCGGATTTTAGCATATCTGAATCTTTTTGGATTCACAAAAAGGATAGGAGGCCAAATGTTTTTTCACACAAAAATGCTATGAACTCTTTATATACAAAAAAAAAACAAACCCTTATTTGTCACTGAAGCAAATACAAACACTTATGTTTATTCTCCTTGCTTCTCATGAGCATGTTTTGTATTGGTTGTGAAATGTATCTAGGCCTGTATCTACATAACACAGTTTCATACCACTTCAACTATCCTTGCTCTATTTTAATGTATTTCTAGGATTTGTAATGAGGTATATAAAAATGAGCACCTGTCTACATTATGGAATTAAGCTGTATTTTATCCTCAAATCCCTGGAATTCATTGTTACTGTATGAATAACTCTCTTATTTCAGAGAGTTAGAATCATAGAGTTGAATGAAATCAAAAGGGCCACCCAGTCCAACCTCCTGCCATGCAGAAACACACAAGCAATGCAGCAACGTCTGTAGGATCTACATGCAGAAATATTGGTACACTGGCATACTAGACCATCCCTCTCACTCCATCCCATCCCATAAGAGCTTCCTTATTGATCTCAATACCAGGGACTATTCAATAGACATTTTTCTGCATGTCAAGATAACGATTGCTAGGGCAGGCAAATTTTAGACTTACCAGATTTATCCTGTGAGCACAGGCTCACTCCAATGATTTTGTTTAGAACCAAAACTGCAACTTGTACTCTGATTCATCCATGTGTTCATCCTTTTCTCCCCCACCCACACAACCATGATAAGATTCCCTCCTTCCCTTCTGCTTCCAGATAACTTGACTGGGCTCTATTCCTACCTAGGCCACATTCCAGTGATGTCTCTTAGGAGCTGGCAGCTCTAACAGAATCCAGAAATGTTTGCTGAAATCTTCACAGAACTGCCAAGTAACTCACAAGCCTTTAATCTAAACAATTTCCATCTTTATTTAACTGAACACATGCAGTGCTTCTATATTGTTTATAAAATACAGATTTAGCTAATCTGGGGTTATTTTTGGATAGACTAAACTGGTTTAACACTTTTGATTAATCCTATTAAAATACTCTTTATTCTTTTGATATTCTAAACTTGCTGTACCCGGCCACACGTTGCTGTGGCCCAGTCTGGTGAAATGGAAAAGAGAGAAAAGAGAAAGAGCTGGTTTCTAATATATGTGATTTCACAATGCTTATAAGTATGCAATATTTTTTATTGTTCCATTGTCTGTGCAGATATAGAGATTGTCTGGTTTGCTGACTCTAGAACACGCAACATGTAATTGTCCATGTGAGAACCAATCTGTGTCCAGATGTAAACCCACCATTCTAAAGACTCACAAGCTATACTAACTTATGTAGTATAGATTGTGTTGTTTTGATGCCCAGCAGATGGTGCTGTTTTTGGAAGAAAGCATATTTTGACCTGTCACAGGCGTGACATCTATATAGTAGGCATGTGAAAACATAAAAACATACACCTATTCAAATACTACATTGTGTCAAAATTTCAAAGCAGTCGGTGAAGTATTTTGGGAGATTTCAGGTTTAGAGCAAATGAACATTTACATGTTTATTTATATAGATACTGGTCTGAATAATAATAATAATAATAATAATAATAATAATAATAATAATGAAAAGTTGACAGGGAGAAGACCTGGTTATGGCTCACGAATGGAACACTGAAGGAGACAGAATGCTTGATTCTTGCAGCCCAGAAGAAAGCCATCAGAACCAATGCAATTAAGGCCAGGACTGAAAAATCAGCAGATGACCCAAAATGCAGACTATGCAAGGAAGCTGATGAAACCATGGACCATATCCTCAGCTGTTGCAAGAAAAACACACAGACAGACTACAAACAAAGACACAACTCTGGAGTATTGAAAAAAGAAAAAAATCTGGATTATTGATGTTGCCATACCAGGTTACAGTCGCATTGAGGAAAAACAACAGGAAAAGCTCAGCTGCTATCAAGACCTCAAAATCGAGCTGCAAAGGCTCTGGCATAAACCAGTACAGGTGGTTCCAGTGGTTATTGGCGCACCGGGTGCCGTACCAAAAGATCTCAGCCGGCATTTGGAAACAATAAACATCAACAATCATGATCTGTCAACTGCAAAAGGCCACCTTACTTGGATCTGCGCACATCATTCGAAAATACATCACACAGTCCTAGACACTTGGGAAGTGTTTGACTTGTGATTTTGTGATATGTAATCCAGCATATAGATCTTGTTTTCTGTGACATACTGTGCTTTTGTGTCAGTAAAATAATAATCTATATAATAATACTGGTGTATATAACAATGATAGTAATAATAATGTTACTGGTGTATATAATAATGATCAGTGTGTTTTGGGGAAACCCTTTCCTTTCCATCCCTCCTAACTATCTTCCCCTTCCTAGCATTCAATCCTTCCTTCCTTCTCAGCAGGTGTGAGGCAGTGCTGGGCAAGGCTGGGCAGGGTGTGAGACTACAGGAGCCTAGGGCTTGGGCTGAGCCTACCTCCTTGCCTGCCTGCCTCCTTCCCTCCCTCCTCTAGGTCCGTGCCCCCCCCCCCCCGGCCTAGATTTCCCTACCTGCTTACCACCCTTTTCTTGCTTTTCTTCTCCTGGTTCTGCTCCAGAGGGAGGCAGGAGGCATGGGCATAAGACAGTGCCAGGTAAGGCTGGGCAGAGTATGAAGCTATGGAAGCCCGGGGATTGGGCTGGGCCTACTGCCTTCCCTCCCTTCCCTGGGCCATGCCCCATCCCTCTCCCCAGCGTGGATTTCCCTACCTGCTCCGCCACTCTTTTCCTTCTCTTCTTCTCCCATTTCTGTTCTGTTCTGGAGGGAGGGAGGCAGGAAGGCAGGCTCGGTGGGAGGTGGCCAGGCCGCAGAAACCAAATGGCAGCTCTGACCTTGACAGGGCTGCTTCATGCTGTGCTGCAGCCGGGCAAGTGGGTGGCATCACGGGGGGCCTCTTCTCTTGGAAGAAGGGAGGCCGCAAGGCAGATATCTTGTGCCCAGATGTAGGGCCAGGACAGAAGGAACCAGGGATGGAGGCTGCGAGGAAGACAGTCAAATGCTGAGCATGGATGGCTTTAAGGAGAGCCAAGCACCAAGCACAGGAGATGTAAGTTTTAGAACCTTAACAGTTGTGTGCAGTATAGTGTGTGTTGCTTGGACATCCAGCAGATGGCGCTGTTTTTGAAGCAAAGCAGGTTTTTACCTGTCACACGTGTGAAATCTGTATAATATTAGGTATGTTAATACATAAAAACACTTGCCGGTTCGAATGCTATGTTGCATCAACATTTTGAAGCAATTGGTGAAGTAGTTTGGGAAATATGAGGTCATTCACAAACGGACATTTACATTTTTATTTATATAGATAGCATTCCTTTTGCAATTATTCTAGCATGGTCATTTAGATTTGAACATCTGATTGAGGTATGTAACCCATCATCATCATGGAATAACTTTTGGATTATTGCGTATTCATTTTTGAACCTACCTTTTTCCATTATATACTTTTTTCTTAACAAACTTCTTACTTATTGTTGATTACCTTTTAACTGTGTGGTGTTTGGGTGAAAAGGAGTCATGCAAGCAGGTGGGCTACAACAGGCAACAACAAAAAGGGGAAGGCACTACAGACATTTTCCATTGCCAGATTTACTATAGACCATATGATACAAAACTGCAAATGATGTAGCTGACTCAAGTTCCACAAATAAAAGACTCTTCGATTAGAAAATATAAGAGAAAACTTTTCAAATATAAATAAAGGGAATTTTTCCATCTTGCTGTATGCTTTGTTCAATTTCAATAAATTAAATGTTATTTTATAGTTTATTATTGTTTATATTTTGAATTAGACACATATGGGGACACCAAAATCTTTTAAGAGCTTAAGCTCCCTAAAGATCTTTAACCAACTCTGGTAGTGGATGAAGAAAGAATTTTATAATTTTCAGGTGTCAGGAAAGCTTGATGTGGAGAATCCTAAACTGCTTAGAATCTTCACAGATTTCTGCACAAAAGTGCCACACACAAATGTGCACACACACACACAGAGAGAGAGAGTCACTCACTAATGGACTTGTCAGCTGCCTGAGGGAGACACAACAGACTAGAGAAAAAGGGATATGTGCGCATAAGTCATATATGCATATATGCCACCAATAGGATGCTAGCCAATTGTAATTAATCAAGAAGGAATAATTAAATAAGCATTGTGTAAGTACTAAATCATGATTATGAATAAGGGAGACAGAGCTTTTGAACGTGTCTTTCTGTGTATCTTCTTCTTCTCAGCCACAAGCTCCTGAAACAGCCTGGAATTACAGGAAGGGCTGCCAGGTCAGAGGATGAGACTTCTATCTAGTTTTAGCTCCCTTTAGAAATTAAGTACAAGGAACACACTGCACTTTTTGTAAGTCATTTATCTTTTAGGACCAGACGCCAGAATCCTTCTCCCAAAGGAACAGTGGAATGCAGAACTAATCACAAAGGCTGCTTTAATTGGTCTTACAGAAATGCATCCTGGCAGGGAGAAAAACACCCATCTATGACTCACTTTTACCCCTCCATACTGATTTCCTTTTAGAACAGAGAGAATATACCTGTTAAATGTAAAAGGTAGGAAAGGAAAAGGTTTTGTCGCACAAAGCTATAGGCTATATGTAGGTAGCTCATGGGGAAAAAATCAAAACCAAGATCCACATCTTAGTAGTTTCAGCTAATACTCCCACTGAATCAACCGTTGAATATTTACTCAACATTTCTATAAATCCCATTGATTTGGTTGGTCTTCTCTATTTATTTATTTATTTATTTATTTATTTATTTATTTGCTGCATTTGTTGACCACCGTTCTCAGCCCTAGGGCGACTCACGGCGGTGTACAACATATAAAAGACAATTTACAATAAAGCCATAACGAAAAAACCAACATATCACTAATACACAGTCATATAATTACACTAAAATAATCCGCTCCGTCTTATCGTAGAATCATAACCAATCTCGTAATCCATATTCCGTTCCAGTTGTCATTACCAGTTAATGTAGCACTCAGTTAAATGCCTTCTCAAATAGCCATGTCTTTAGGCTCTTACGGAAAGACATAAGGGAGGGCGCCTGTCTGATGTCAACAGGGAGGGTGTTCCACAGCCGGGGGGCCACCATCGAGAAGGCCCTCTCTCTCGTCCCCGCCAGACGTGCCTGTGAAGCAGGCGGGATCGAGAGAAGGGCCTCCCCAGACGATCTCAAGGCCCTCGTGGGCTCATAGGCCGAGATGCGGTCCGAAAGGTATTTTGGGCCGGAACCGTTTAGGGCTTTGTAGGATAACACCAGCACCTTAAATTGGGCCCGGTAGCAGATCGGCAGCCAGTGGAGCTGGAAAAACAAGGGCGTTGTATGCTCCCTGCGTCCCGCTCCTGTTAGTAACATGGCTGCCGCGCGCTGGACTAGCTGAAGCTTCCGGGCCGTCTTCAAGGGCAGCCCCACGTAGAGAGCGTTGCAGTAGTCAAGGCGGGATGTGACCAGAGCGTGTACCACCGTGGCCAAGTCAGACTTCCCAAGGTACGGGCGCAGCTGGCGCACGAGCCTAAGCTGTGCAAATGCTCCCCTGGTCACCGCTGAAACCTGGGGATCCAGGCTCAACGATGAATCCAGGATCACACCCAAGCTGCGAACCTGCGCCTTCAAGGGGAGTGCGACCCCGTCCAGCACAGGCTGTAACCCTATACCCTGCTCGGCCTTGCGACTGACCAGGAGTACCTCTGTCTTGTCTGGATTTAATTTCAGTTTTTCGCCCTCATCCAGACCATTACAGCGGCCAGGCACCGGTTCAGGACCTCGACAGCCTCCTTAGTAGCAGGTGGGAAGGAGTGACAGAGTTGGACATCATCTGCGTACAGATGACACCGCACCCCGAAACTCCGGATGATCTCACCCAGCGGCTTCATGTAGATATTAAACAGCATGGGGGACAATATAGAGCCCTGTGGAACCCCACAGGTCAAAGGCTGTGGGGTTGAACAGGAGTCCCCCAATAACACCTTCTGGGTACGACCCTCCAGAAATGACTGGAGCCACTGCAGAGCAGTGCCCCCAAGACCCATTTCCGCAAGGCGCCCCAGAAGGATACCGTGGTCGACGGTATCGAAGGCCGCTGAGAGGTCCAGGAGCACCAACAGGGACACACTCCCCCTGTCTAGCTCCCGGCGCAGATCATCCACTAAGGCGACCAAGACCGTCTCGGTACCATGTCCCGGTCTGAAACCAGACTGTGCCGAATCTAGATAATCCGTGTCTCTCAAGAATACCTGGAGTTGTGAGGCCACCACGCTTTCCATGACTTTGCCCAAGAAGGGGGGATTGGAAACAGGCCGAAAGTTGTCAAATTTAGTGGAGTCCAGTGATGGTTTCTTCAACAGCGGTTTTATAATAGCTTGTTTTAAGCTCGCTGGAATCTTGCCTTCCCGAAGGGAGGCATTAACCACCACCGTTACCCACTCAGCCAATCCCCCTCTGGCCTCCTTCAGAAGCCAGGATGGGCAGGGGTCTAGGATGGACGTGGTGGGCCTCATTCCTCCAAGTATCTTGTCCACATCCTTGGGCTTCACAAACTGAAAAGAATCCATCAAAATAGGACAAGCAGGTGCTCGAGTCACATCCTCAGAGACTGCATTTAACATGGTGTCCAGCCCAGAGCGGATCAAAGCGACTTTGTCTGCAAAGAACCGAGCAAATGCTTCACAGCGCGTGACCGAATTATCAGGGCTCCCGCCTGAGGTGGCGGGAGTTAAAAGACCTCTGACAATCCGAAACAACTCCGCCGGACGGTTTTTTGCAGACGCAATAGTGGCCGCAAAGAAAGTTTTCTTTGCGGCTTTTATTGCCGCGGCATATGCCCTTAGAAAGGACACAAACCGTGCTCGATTTGACTCGCTTGGGTCCGAGCACCACACGCTCTCTAGTTCCCTCTTCCTTCGCTTCATCACTGCCAGCTCCTCAGTAAACCAAGGAGCTGGTTTAGCTCGGCTACTTGAGAGGGGACATTCCGGAGCGATCATGTCAATTGCCCTGGTCATCTCCCCATTCCAGAGAGCGACCAAGGCCTCGACATGGTCACCTACCGAGGTGGTGGGAAAATCCCCAAGAGCCGTCAGGAATCCATTTGGATCCATAAGCCTCCTGGGGCAGACCATCTTAATGGGTCCTCCACCTTTGCGGAGGTTAGGGGGCGCAGTGAGCCTAAATCTGATCAGGAAGTGGTCGGTCCATGGCAACGGAGAGATGGACAACTCCTCCACACCGCCACCCTGCTCCCATCCCTGGCAGAAAACCAAGTCCAATGTATGTCCAGCACAGTGGGTGGGGCCAGATATTTGTTGGGACAGCCCCATGGTTGCCATGGCAGACATGAAGTCCTGAGCCGCTCCTGTGAGGGTCGCCTCGGCATGGATATTGAAGTCCCCAGCACAAGAAGCCGTTGAGACTCCAACGCCAGGCTCGAGACTACCCCCGCTAGCTCAGGTAGGGAGACTGTAGTGCAGCGAGGTGGACGGTACACTAGCAGAATCCCTAGTCTGTCCCGGTCACCCACCCTCAGGTGGACGCATTCAAAATTTGTGGTCTGCGGGATGGGACTCCTGGTCAGATGGATGGAATCTCTGTAGACCACTGCGACCCCGCCTCCCCGTCCTCCGGATCTCGGTTGGTGCTGTACGGAGAAGCCTGGAGGACAAAGCTGGGTAAGATTTACGCCTCCAGCTTCATCCAGCCAAGTCTCCGTGATGCACGCCAGATCTGCCCGCTCATCCAGGATTAGATCCTGGATAAAGGTCGTTTTTCCGTTGACAGATCTGCCGTTCAACAGCACCACCTTCAATCCAGAGGGCCCGCTCACCTGGTTACACCAATTTACCTTAGGAGACCGGTTTGGGATTATTAATGTAGATAGGCGGTCCGAATTAGGCCGAATTCTCTAGGTGGAATTGTCAAATAGGAGTCAGACTCAAGTCACCTCACTTACAAGAAGGCTGGGGGAGGTTGACATGGACAATAAATGAAAGAACAAAGTGGGTCCTGCAATTCCTTTAGCAAGATTGCAACCTAAAGAATGCATCCTCACTTGAAAATGATCAAATGTTGCTTACCATCCATTTAGTTGGTCTGTAGCACCAGGACTCATGGGTTGAAGTGTCAGAATATTTTTATGGTTTGGGGCAAAATCATCATGTACCACCTCTTCTCAGGTTTCTTGGTGAATTTGTTAGTAACCCTCCAACTAATGTTCTCCCCCACTCACTCACTCTCTCACACAGACTAGCATTGAATGTCAGTACTTCATAATTTGCCACTACACACGTGTAGGGAAGCTAGCCATTATCATTGGGGATTTGAAACAAGCCACATTAAAGATTTGGACATTATATGAAAAGCAATGGTGCTGCTGTGCCAAATCTATAATTTGTACTATTTGGCTTTTGCATTATCAAGAGTGTAACCAGAGTACACTACACCCCCATATCAATAGAACATGGTTTCACTTATTCAAAATTTTGATTATTTGCTAAGGGCCTCCTGTACAAGCCAAATCCTAACTTTGGTATCTCTGCCATTTATCCCATTGAAGATAATAAAGGTTGCTATTGTCCATGGCTTTATGTTTCCCACAGCCATGGGGGTTACACTGTGCAACATTTTCTCTACTGCCATCACATTGGATATGTGGAGAGGGGATATATGTGGAGAGGACCCAGGAATATTGGCCTACAGTCAAATAACACAAACATAGAATTAACATCTGTTTTGTTTTGCCAGTGAGGCTGTGCAAGTTTATTTTCTCTTTTATTAATTTTAGCTTTTCATAACAATGTGTCGTGATTAATTTAAAGCTGTCAATGACGAGAGAATGCCTGAATCGACCACTCCCTTGCAAATCTATGTTTCAATGACATTTGGTCCTTAGCTTGTTAGAGTCTTCCCTGATACTTTGAAATATGAGCTGCTGAAATTCCATTTCTCACTGTGTCCTTGACACAAAACTACTACAGAAATATTGGATTAGCAGTAGGGATTTCATAGACTAAAGCTTTCCATGAGATCTAACAAAGAAATGTCCTTGTTGCAAATGAGTTTTGTTCTTTAAATGAATACATAATCAAAAAGCATGACTCAGTAACTGTTTTTTCCCCAGTCACTATGGACAGCTGTCATGGAAACAGCTACAACTCTGTCACCTTGCCAAACAAATTCAGCTTTGTCACCAAGGCAAGTGAGTGCCTCAAGTGCCAGGGCATGTGTGGCTTTGCCCCATGCTAATCCAATGTCAACGTGACTTATTGTTTCTCATGTTTTGGGAAGAACACAGGCAAAGACAAAATAATATTTGAGAAAACTCGCATCCCATACCTGGAGCCAGGGGCAATCAGTGGATTGTAGGAAAAGTGAAACCACTTTGGATTTTACCACACTCAGCTGTTCCAAAATATTAGGACTTTTAGTAGTGTCTAATAAGGGTCAGCCCAAGCCCCAAAACAGTAAACAATGGTATCCCAGGAACAAAGTGTCTTCTGTCTTTCTTCTCACATGAGGTTCAGATAATCTTATGACTTTATCCCATGGCTTTAGGGCTCTGTTTCCATGCAATTTGGAAATGGAGCCCCACAGAAGCCCCATGGAGGCCATCACATAATGTAATGGCTCTGCCACTGGGACTCCATGGACTGCATTTCTGCAACTCCAAACAGCGGAAAGTGGCAGAAAGTGAGGGAAAGATGGACATTGCTGTGAAGAGAATGAGGCTAGTAAGATGTTTCCTTCTGCTTTACATCATTTTTCCTGCTGCTAATGGGATGAGGTTGATCAAGATTGCTTGCCTGCCTGTGTGATCATCTACTTGCCATCTATACCCCTTCACTAAGGACCTCATCATATTGAGGTCAAAATTGTGGGTGACAACAGAGCGATTCACCATTGATCATGGCTAATCCAGCAGAAAGCCTGGGAAACTCATTGCCCCGCACCCCACATCGCCCCTTACTTCATCTCATGGATGGGAAGCATCATGTGGTGAGGTTGAAAGGTTAAGCAACATTTGATCACTTGCAAGGAGTCAAATTCCTCAGTCTGAGACATTACCAAGTAAATATCAAGAGCCCAGTCTGCTCTTCCATTTGGTTGCCTTCTTTTCCTACTGTGTTCCACCTCATCAAACATGATCAGCTTTTCAAAAGGGTTATATCATCTCATTATATTCTAAGTGTCAGTTTTGTCTTCAAGAGAGAGAGCAAGCCTGATTGTTCTCCAGTCCCAATCATTTGTGTGCACACACCTATGGGACTTTCTTGAATAGTTACCCCTTACTGTTCACTAGTTGTTTTCTTTATTATTATTTAAATAATTACTTTTGGATGCTCAGCCTGGTGTATGTGGTTTTCTATTTGCCATTTTGTATTTCCAACAATATCATGTGACATCTTAGGCAAGGGCCAAGATCATTTAGGGGTACTGAGAGAGGGTGACTTTCCATGTCAATAGATGCTTTCCATTTTTTGATGGCTGTCATAGGAGTGTCATAATACCTGTGGGATTAGGCTGTTGTAAATATCTGGTGGTTCAGGGGGCAGGGGAATGAAACTTTCCCTCAGTCTCCAAAATTCAAGCCATGCAAAACATTCAGTTGAACATTAGTAATACGGGCAGTCCTCAAGTTACATAGAAGATAGATTTTGTAGTTCATTCTTGGATGTATATGTAATTCAGAACAGATCCAGAAAAAAGTACACTCTTTGTAAGTAAAGGTAAAGGTTTCCTTTGACATTAAATCTAGTCATGTCCGACTCTGGGGGGTGGTGCGCATCTCCATTTCTAAGCTGAAGAGCCAGCATTGTCCGTAGACACCTCCAAGGTCATGTGGCCAGCATGACTGCATAGAGTGCCACTACTTTCCAGCAGAAGTGATACCTATTGATCTACTCACATTTGCATGTTTTTGAACTGCTACATTGACAGAAGCTGGGCTAACAGCAGGAGCTCACCCTGCTCCCCGGATTCGAACCGTCAACCTTTCAGCAGCTCAGCAGTTCAACCTTCTTGTAATTTGGCTAAAAAAGATGCCCATTATAGTTCTTGTGTGATTAGAATCTCTTTTTAAAAAACACCAAAGCTTCCAAGCAATTGAAAGAAAAAACATAGAAATAGATACCCTTCCCTTAAGGAGCCTCTCTTGTTTATCCTGCCTCAGCTTCCTTGGGTGTACTTATGCTGTGGAATGAATGCAGTTTGACATCACTTTAAATGCCTTGGTTCATTGCTATGGGATCCTGGAAATTGTAGTTTTACCAAGTCTTTAGTGTTCTTTGCCAAAGAATGCTGCTCCTTCACAAAACTATAAATTCCAGCATTGCATAGCATTGAGCCAGGGCAATTAAAAGTGGTGTCAGACATGAAGGAAAGCAGATGAGAGGTGGAGAGATACAGGGAGGATGAGGGAGATATCAATAGGATGAAAAAGGAATGGAGGGCAGAGAGAGATCAGTAGGAAGAAAGAGAAAAAGGGCCTGGAGAAATATCCATAAGAGGAAAGGAAGTTTGGAGAGAGTGATAGGAAGGAAAAGGGTGCTGGAGATATATTGATTGGAAGAAAAAGCAAAGTGGGTGGAGACATACAGACACATTTTGGCTCAGTGCTAAGATTTCATGGCAGGGAGGGAGAGGAGAGGCCCATTTGTTACTATGAGTTGTACATAAGTCGGATGTTCATAACGTGGAGACTGCTTGTATAGCTGAGGAATCTAAAGCAAAGTAGCAGAAAACATTGCTGTGATGGCATGCCCGAGCCTTTGAGAAAACTATATTGTCTGGCTTTACTCAGGGGCTATCTGATACTTTCTGTTAAGATTAAGACCCTTAGCAGACAGAGGCACTTTGAGGCAAGATGAAAAGATAACCAAATGAGTTTACTGAAACAAGACGAATAAAGGGTTAACTCCACCCGGGACTATCATAAGATAACTTAAAACAATACATTATCAAAGGAAATCTTGCTGGTTGAAGTCATCTTTCTGGGGTCTTTGAAAGTTTCTCTTGCCTCTGATGAAAAGTGATGGTTATAAACTGCCTTCTTTCCTGTGAAGTTTAGGCTGGCTAAAAGCTTCTGCTGTCCTTTGGACTGATGGTATAAAATACTGCTAAATGAAGCAGAAGAAGGAGGTGCTAAGAATGCCTGTTTGGATTGCTAGACCTAAGATTCCAGACAATATCCAGGCCTCTAAGGCTTTACTGCAGAAAGGAGGAGGAGTCCAGCAGAGAAATTGAATAGACCAACTGAGACTGGCCTCTGAGGGGTGTTTTAAGCTCCACCCAAAAACTAATACAAAAGGCAAGTCTCTACATTATTGGGAAAGCCTATAAACAGGGGGAACTGAAGCAGAGGAGAGGAGAAGGCAAAACTAGGACTTTACAATTGCCAAGAGAAGGAAGATCTAGAATTCTAAATCTAAGTGTTTTAAGTGTGTATGCTTTTAAAGAGCTTCCTCACAATCTTCTATGCAATGCTAAAAAATTGGGATCTGAAGAAACTTTCATAGGGAGACAGAATTCATTGACCCATAGGATAGCTGTATCCCCAGGCCATGAGAGCTGAATTTGGCCTGCACGCCCTATGATAGAGGTAGAAGTCATGCATCCCTCTGATTATTATTAGTCTGCAAAACAAAACAGTTTGGGTCGAGATATTTAATGATGGAAGATGCTGAGAGTTTTGTTCCAAAACCTGGAGGGCTGTTCTATGTGGCATTTGGGGAGAATGTAAGCTTCATTGCCAAAGAAATCTATTCTATAAACCAAGCAGTAAGGAAATTTAATGAAAAGAGTAAGTGCTTCCAGTTCACTCCCCAAAGCCCAGAAGACACAGCACTTAATACAATTTTGTACAATATTCTGAGAAAAACAATCTAGGGTAGCAATCACAGAGACCTATATATGGGATGTATTGGAAACAGGACACTCTCTGTTACCTTGATCTTGTTCATCTCTATGCTAGCTTTTTACATGCATGACCAGGCAGTGTGCACATGGCATTTGAGACTGAATAAGAATGAGTTCTGGCCTCTATTGGAGAAGTGACAGATAGAGATTTGCTTCAAGTTGTCAAGTTGTCTTGGTGCAAGTGGAAAACAAAAGTAAATAAAAACTTGTGGAATAAAGGGAAAGGGAGACAAAAAGTATGTAGACTTTGATAAAAAATAACATATTTGGTTTACTTACAACCTTCATGTGTTTAGCATACACAGGCACAGAACTTATCAATCCAGTTTCATATGTGTTTGAGATAATTATGTATGCCATCCACCAGGACATTCTTACAGCAAAACAGCAAGCAAGTGTGTGATCTGAGGTCTGAAGTAGTCTGTAGTCTGTCTGTTGTGATCATGTGGTCTGCAGCCCCTTTTATAACTTCTCAGGAAGCATAGAGTAAAGGAATCTGCAAACAATAGAAATAGTAAGCAACAAAATCATAGTTAAACATTACTAGAGAAGGCTTGAAGAAGGTTGTCATTTCCAACATTTGTGCATACATAAACATGTTTGGTTATGTATTCAGTTGTATTTTAGTCATACTGTATTATTATTGTTATTGTTATTGTTGTTAGCATCCTATCTTACTCCCAATAGTAGGAACTCAAGATGGCATACATTGCCATTCAACACAATAATGATATAACAAAGTAGAATTCCACAAGCAGAATCATATGTTATACAGACCCATTATAGCACTTTAGCCTATATGTGTGTGTGTGTTTTGAAAAAAAAATCTGGAGTGTGAATAGTGAATTAATATTCTTGCTTCCTTTGCTCCTGGTAAATTAAGCAAAGGATCACAAAATGTGTACCTGTCAAGTGGAACTAACAAAAAAGCACTAGAGGACATGCAGCCAAGAAAGCAAATAATTTGTCAGGAAACAGCTTTCAGGACTCCAAAGACATTAGGAAAGATATTGACATACTCTCCAATTGTATTTGGCACTGATAGTCCTGAATAATTTGCTATTGCCCCATTTAGATGCTTTTAAAATGTCCCAGTTTCTCTCTCTCTCTTCCACTTTTTCCTTTTGTTATAAATTTACTTCAGTTACTGCAAGCAAAGTACAAAATGCAAAAGTATATTGCACAGCAGAGAGGAAGAGAAGGCAGGATCTTGCCCTTTTCAATAGACTCAGGCAAAAGCAAAGTGCTGCAGCCTCTCCTGCCTGGTGTGTTCTTTTTCACTAATAACTTTTGCCAGCTGAACCGCACTCTGATGTTGCACGGACACATCTATCCTTGTTTTTATCTGTGAAATGTTGGAGGATAAGCATTCAGAACACAATATTTCAGGCCCTTTAAAATGTTTCTGGGAATACAACAGTCCTTGTACTGCACTCATTTTACCCAAAATGGTAAAAGGGCTGGAAAACCATGACCTATGAGGAATAGCTTAGGAAGCTGGGTATGTTTGGCCTGAAGAAGAGAAGCTTAAGAGGTGACATAGCCATGTTTAACTAATGATATTATACTGAAGGTGGAATAGGATTGTTTTCTGTTGGTCCACTGAATAAGACACAGAGCAATGGATTCAAACTACAGGAAAAATTATTCCATATAATCATCGGAAAGAACTTCCTGATGGTAAGAGCTGTTTGATAGTAGAATATGCTGTTTTGAAGTGTGGTGGACTCTCTTTCTTTATAGGTTTTTAAACACAGGCCGAATGGCCATCTATTAGGTGTACTTTGTGTATTCCTGCTGGGACAGGGAGGCATTTGGGGTTAGTTCCAACTCTATGATTTATGATTCACTGAATGTGTTTGCTGTTTGTGGAGAGATGTGAGACAGTAAAAAATAACCGATGCAAAAACAAGTCACCTATGTCACTCAAGTCATAAATACTGATAATCACCTCTCTAAACCTAGTTGTTTCTGCAGTTCTACACTTGACCACTCTAACTACGTCTATTTTTTCATTTTATTGTTTAGCAATGTGTAATTTGAATTAAGGACCTAAATACTTTAAAGGGACAAGATCATGGAAGCTAAGCAGAAACAGCACTGATTAGTTCTAGAATAGGAAAGTTGAGGAATACCAGGTTCTACTAACTATATTTCAGAAAGAATTGGCAAAAAAAACAATTGCGAGTTTCTGTGCCTAAGAAAATCCTATGAAATGTATCCAATTTCCATAAGTTGACAAATAGCTTAAAGGCACACACCCATGCCCACATATAGAATTACAGCTGCATGATCTATTTTTCCCTGCCTATGGAAAGCCTAAAATCAATTTGATTTTTTTTTCCTGGAAGCAAACAAGTATTCAAAGATTCTGCTGGCATTTATCACTTCTTTTCGCATGGATTTTTGTTCTCATATGAATGGTGTCAGTATAATGCCAAATAAACACAGAGCAAGTTCTAAGAAACACCAAATTGGCTTGGATATGAATGACAACCTTTAAAATACTCACAGGCCATGGAGAGAGAAAAACAAAAACAAAACCTCCTCCTGTTTCAGACAAGTCACTCACTTTCACTAATGGGTTGCCAGCTGCCATGTCATGATTCTAAACTTCTTCTCATGCTGTGTTATGTACTTGGGTATAAATATTCAAGTCCAAAACATCATGTGGTATCATCGCTTCTGGGAAAATCTCTGGTCATGCTGCCTGGGGGCTGTTCCTCTGTCAATTGGGAGGCAGCTGACTGATGTTCCAACCCAGTCCAGAGAGCATTCTTAGTGAAACAGGCTGAAGCAGGACCCCTGTCATAATCCCCCCTTGTGCAAGATATCGTTCCTGCAAGAGGAGGGTGCATGTGGAGCCACCAGTCACCTGCTTCTCAAACAACAGGGGAACAGATCCCCATCCAGCACAGTGGCTGCTACCCAGTAAGTGGGGATTGGGGTGGGGTCCTAACTGGGTTCACTGTTACACATCTGTAACTCCCAACAGGAATCTGGAAACTTTTCCTAGCTTTGTGTCGATTAAGACATGGCTTGTTGTAGGTTTTTTGGGCTGTATGGTTATGTTCTAGAACATGGTCATACAGCCCAAAAAACCTACAACAACCCAGTGATTCTGGCCATGAAAGCCTTCAACAATAGATTAAGAAATGTTCCTGCTACTTAAAATCCTTTGTTTTTCTTTAGAGTAATTTATCTGTGCTAAACAGGAGAAAAAAATATTTTCTCACCATAACCTGTGACTATTTTAAAGATTATCATTCAGACTCATACAAGTCATATATTTTCTTTTTGCAGGAAAACTATATTTTTCATGTTCCCGATTTATCCCTAAACTAGAGACTGCTTAGATGTTGTGAATACGAAACTATCAGAAATGGTTGCTTTTTAAAACTGTCACAATGCCGTACTTCTAGGTTACACATTCAAAAGTGCCCTACAGAATTCCAGCCAGTATGTCTTTTGGATTGAAACTCCAAAGCTGTGATGACGCCACAGAATGTCTTGTACTCAGGCATTTATTGTTGATGTGTGCATTCAGATTGTTTCGAGCCATGGCACATTCAGGTGGAACTTTCTTGGCAAGATCTGTTCAAAATAATGTTTGCCATTACCTTCTTCTGAGGCTGAGAAAAGTGACTTACCTAAAGTCACCAAGTGTGTTTCATGACTTAGCAAGGATCCAATGTTCAAATCACTAATCCATGTTGGTTCCTGGAGTACAAAATGTAAGTACAAAATATGCCATAGGAAGAGGTTCAGAATTCTGACATAACATCTAGCATTCCATTAGTGGATTATGATAATTTCTGTTAGACATATATTATCATAATTCTGAATTATGTTAATACTATAATATCATAATTCACAATGACCAAAATGTAAGTATTGCATATATATTCACTTTTTGGTCATTATGGAGATCGCAACTCTGTGCTGACCAAAATCCACTCCAAAACCCCTTGTAAGCAGGCCCAAGTATGGATATTTCTTTGTTGTCCAAAAGCCGGAGGATCTGCGAGGAGATGTACAACTAGTTCCTGTAGATGAGCATCATCCATAAGTAAATCCCAAGGACCCTCAAAGGCCTTGCAGGTTTGTGTTGCAGAATGTCAAGTTAGAAGGAAATAGTTGGATGTATCCCCACTGATCCCACACTCTCAAATAAGACATAAATGGCCTATTAGATGGCTGTATACCTGAAAAAGTTAGTTTGTGAGGAGTAGCATCTGAGATGTGGCTACAGGGATATTCCAGCATGATGCACAAAACTTCTGATACAGGACCTTGGTCAACTCTTTTATTTGCTCATGTAAATTATACTTAGTGACAAAGAAAAAAAGCACAGTGAATACAAACTCTTATATTCCTGGTTTATAGTCAAAAGAATTAGTATTCACCATTTATTATGTTTATTTTGAATTGTTTTAGTCTATTGTTGTATTTTACAGCATTAAATGTTTGCCTTTTATGTTGGAAACTGCCCTGAGTCCCCATGGGGAGATAGAGTGGGATAGAAATAAAGTTTTACTTACTTATGCTTGGATATACATGTAGCACCAGTTAAAGTCCAAGAAAGTTTTGATTTACCTGTGGAATACCTTTCAAAATTCAGATTGGCAAAACAAGGCATAATGCAGTTCATGGGATCCCTGTATTTCTTCTGCTTCCATTCTGCTTCACCTCCTGCCTCTTTGGTATAATCATTACAAAACAGAGAGGTCAAGAGTCATTACAATGTTGTCCTTTTTTAATGGACCATATAAGTCTTATGCTGTGCTACCCAGCAGTGTCTCAACATTGCCAGGAGCATATAGATGAATAGTTAACTGAGCCATGGTGTCCAGAGGAGGGAATCTTTTCACAATAGCATGGAATAAATAGATAGAAAGCATAACTGGACTTGTGACTCTCTTAAAATGCAATGAATGTAAGAGATAGAAAATGACAAACTACACAACAAATGTTATGCAGAGAACTCATTATTGTGACTGTCCACCAGGTCTTGGTCAAAAGAAGGGGCATGGGATTCTAGCAGCTGATTCTGCATCATCCCCACCACATGCATTATTTCAATGCATGGAGAAAATTGTGAGGGCAGCCCTTTGGCACAGACACCGAAAGAAATAGCAGCCTCCCCCCTCCCCCGCAAAAAAAAAATTATGACCAACAGAAAGAAGGGAAGATTAACTTAAATGATATGCTAATGTTTGATATCTACAGGGGACAAATATAAATTCACCTACAAGTTTGGCTAGCCTGCTCTCAATTAATCCCAACCTGAATGTCTGAATGGTGAGTCAACACATTGGTGGATCCTTCTGAATGAATGGGCCTACTTGAATCAGGAGAGACAACAGGATTCAGACATAAATCATTTAGTACTGTTTTTGAAATCACGCTTACCTGATTTCTTTTCTTGTTAGTGATGATGCCTCCTTTATTGTTCACCATCCTTTTTTCATCTTTTTTTTTGATGCAAAATTGGGCCAATAAACAAATAAACAAATAGAGCTTAGTGGAACTCCTTGGAAAACATGCATAGGATTGTATATCAATAAGCAGTGCAAACAATTCAAACAGCTGGAGAAAGAACCAGTGACAAAACAGCTTCCATTCAGGGGCAATTTATGCAGGTTCTTTTACATCTCTAATTTCTTTCACCCTTCCTGCACATCTTTTATTTGGGGATTTTTTTTCTTTGAAATGCAGTTGGAGTGCCAAAACATGCACACCAAAATATGAGTCTTCCCACAGTCTGATGTCCAGAACTTGTGCAGCTAGCTACAGCACATAGTAGTATGTGCCTCATTTATCTTGATTAATTACTTGAAAATAATCACTGATGTAGTTCCTTATTTGATTCATATCCTCTTCCCTGTTGCTATATTTTATTGATCCTAACAGAAGACTGTGTTCATGTAGTTATTTCTCTTCCTATTGAAAGAGGCATTTATCAAAGAATTAAAGTCCAACCTAAAATCTAGTGATTTTTTTATGGAGATACAATAAGTATTCGTTTATATTTATAAATCTTATAATTATAGACAATAGAAAGGGAAAGCAAAATAGGCCAAAACAAAAAAAAGAAAGTAGGACCATGGGACCTGATGTCCATCAATCATGGGTTGTGTTGTGGTTCTACCACAGAACCCCCCCCCCCTTAATTAAAAACTTTTGACCACACTGTGATGTCACTAAGCTGCATGTTCCACAGTTTTCATCTGTGAAATGTTGCAGGATATGTAATTTTGACTCTCATAAAATATAAATTAAGGAAGGGCATCCCATGATTCTACACAAGAGAAGCAGGATGGGGAGGGGGGTGTCTGGGAGTTGTATTTCAGCCCTCTTCCTCCAGATTTCTCAGCTCTGATTTCAATGCCCCAAATTGAGTAGTTTGGCTTTCCCTGATGGCATGTTATTGGCCTCTTCTGCAGATAGACTATGGGCTACTTGTTGCAGGGAGCTTGGGCATCATGCCTAACATCCAAACCCAGTCTTCTACCATTTTAGACATGTTGTTCTCCTACTAGAAACAAAAGAGCAATTAAGAAGTATGAGTGACTCAGAGTTCCTTTGCAGAAGTTCAAGAAGTCATTGCCTTTATTCTTCATTGTTTACCGGCATAGAAGCAGTTGCAAAATGATTTTCATAGATAAGCTGATTTACAACAACACACTGTTTTGCACACCATATTGCAATGGAACACTATTCTTAACACTATTCTTTTTATTAGAAATTTCAGAAATTGAAAGGGGGGTTGCAAGTAGGACATTGGGGCCCTATTCTTGATCCATCTCAATGAGTGGGAATAAGTCATTTACCTCCAAGCTAACTCATCAGCTGTTAATTTGGAGGGGAAATCCTTGTGCCATCCCACATTTTCAGCTACTTTTAAAATTCCTCTCATTTTCTCTCTTTACCATTAATTTTTCTCAATTCATGCAAAATGAATTCAAAATGCACAAGCAATTTGGATCCAGTGAACTCAGTGGTGGAAGAGGAGGGGAAATAGTGGAATCTTGCCCTTCTCTATAGACTCAGGCAAAAGCTAACATTTGCAGCCTCCTGTATCCTGTGTTCTTTGTCATTACAAGCATTTACCATCTTGACCTCACTCTGATGTTGTCACACATTTCCCAGTTTTCATCTGTGAAGCTTTGGACGATATGTCCTAGTTAAGTAGACTTACACATGTTTAGGCTTTGCAAAGGAGCAAGCATCTCATTCTCTAGGATTTCATAATCAAATATGCATCTAGGTCAGGCCAGCACAACCTGTGGTCCTCCCGGTGTTTTGTACTCCCAGAATTCCTGACCACTGACAAACCGGTTAGGGTTTCTAAGAGTTGGAGTTCCAATCACCTGTAAGACCAGAAATTGTGCAGGTACATTCCAGGTAGTGGCACCTTGTTAAGTCACCTGGGCAGAGCAGAAAAGGGCTGCAAGGTGGCCCAGAGCAGCTGTTTGTAGAAACAGACATGAGGACAATTTGAAGAGGAAATAGAGCTCTCTGCTTTAATTCTGCAGTGTATCTCAACCTTCTCAGGGAAGTAATTCTAAAATCTGGGCATCACAGCTGAGAAGGCCTTGTAACATGTCCGACTCAGCTGCATTTCAAAGGACAGCTGGAGATGATACAAACCCTCCAGTGTTAGCACAATGGCCAGATTGGCTCATATGATAGATGTAAGTTCTTTAAAAGTCCTGGACCTCAAGTATTTAAGGACTGATAGTGTCCAGCCTTGACTTAAAACAGAGCACACATGAATATTGGCCAGATTAAACATCCCATAATCATTTAATGTTCAGAAAGCTACTGGTGTTTAGTAAAATATTTCCCACTGTTGCTGAGATCTCATGAGCACATTTATTGTAGTCAGAGCTTTGAAGGCAGACATACTCTCTTGAGACTTTGTGGGTGATTTACTGATCATACTTTTGAATAAAACACAGTTGGATTTTTTCCCTTTTGTGGGTTGAATTCCTGTTTTCAATTACACAGTCTGTTTAACCTTTCCAACAATGAACATTATTGCTTACACAAATGTCATGCTTATAGCAGCTACTGTTGCTATAAAAGTGACTACTCCCATCTGTGCCCAAAGAGTTTGGATCAGAGAAGGAAAGGGTGACTATTTATTCTGAATATAATGCATCTGATGAATCTTTCAGCTCAGTAGTTGCAATCTTCTATTGGGAAATGTGACAAAAAGATCTGTGACCTTCCACAGTCTCTTGCTGACTTTGCTTTTTCCAAAAATAACAATTTGGACTGTGGAGAATAGAGACAATGGAGAAACATTTGGCTATGTCCCTGTTGCTGTATGAAAAACAATGTCATCCTCTAGAATTGCTGGGGAATCCTTGGGAGGTTTCCCCATCATCCTGGATCTTGCTAAAGGAGCGTCTGTATTAGGACAGCAAGTGGCAGGTGAGCCTTGATGAGCTGGAGATTATTGCACAAAGAAAATGTTGAACTTCTCTTTTAATGACAAAAAATGGGCTGGTATATGTTACTAACTATTGCATTCAAATCACCCCTGACGGATGGCCATCTGTCAGGGGTGATTTGAATGCAATATTCCTGCTCCTTGGCAGGGGGTTGGACTGGATGGCCCATGAGGTCTCTTCCAACTCTTTGATTCTATGATTCTATGCTTCTATGAACTGGAGGCGAGTCAATGAGAATTATGGAGGCCAATGCAACCTCTGTAGCCTCAGAGACTAATGAGATATTGCAGTGAGGGTTTGTCTAGTGAAAGAGCTGGGTGTTACAGCAGGCAACAGAAACCACTAAATCCAAATTCTGTAGCACAGCTTCCATGTTCTTTCTTGTATACAGTTGTCCATACACACACAATTAAGATGAAAAATTCCATCGGTTTAGTATTGTAGTATTTAAGGCTAAGGAACATGATGGTCTTAGATTATACTTTCCATCAGCCTTAGCCACTGTATCTAATGGTAAGGGATGATGGGAGTGTAATTCAGGAATGTCAAGTGGGCCACACATTCTTCACCAGTAACATACATGTTTTTGTCATAGAGCCAGACCGTTGCATACTAAAGTCTCCATATCCACAGATTCTTTATTCATGGATTTCATTACTTGAAAATATTTCAAATGAAACAAAATAAACTTCCTAAAAGCAAACTTTGGTTTTTCTATTTTATGTAATAATAATAATAATAATAATAATAATAATAATAACTTTATTTTTACCCCACCACCATCTCCACAAGGGGACTCGGGCGACTTACATGAGGCCAAGCCCAGAAATTACAACAATGCAAATATACAACATAAAAATACAGCAATAAAATATAATAAAAATAAAAATACAAGAAACAATTCAAAATAAACACACAGGATATATATATATATATATATATATATATATATATATATAAGGCTTTGTTGATCAAGAAAAAAATGGTTCTAAAATCGTTTCATTTCGTATATAGGGGGCGCTGGCGTTTCGATTTTAAAATTATTTCTCAAATTTTCTTGAAAAAAGATCGGAAATAGCAAAAATCTGAATAGCTTTGTTTACTTCGTTAATTGAAGGTGCCCCTCCCCCCTGTTAGTTTAAAATATCACAGTTTTCCTGGCCTCCCTGGTGACAAGCGGCGATGCGTTTTCCCCCAGTGGCTGTCAAGAAGAGCTGGCCGTAGCCACGCCCACCTCATTCCCCTGTCATCCATCGCCATTCAGTTACCCAGGGAAGGCAAACTGCGAGGTTAGTTTTAAAATCTCGCAGTTTGCCTTCCCTGGGTGACTGAATGGTGGTGGATGACAGGGGTATGAGGTGGGTGTGGCTATGCCCATCTCTTCTTGATGGCCACTGGGGACGTAGCCATGCCCACTTCGCCCTTCCGCATCGCCGCTTGTCACCAGGGAGGCCAGGGAAACTGTGAGATTGTAAAACTTGCACCAGACATCTGAAAATAATTACGAAAAATGGGGAAATTATTTCAATTCGTAATTACTCCTCACACTATTCCTGCATGGCTTGATATTGGATCAAAAGTAATTTTAGTACAAATTCATTACGAGTTTAGAAACTTACAAACATGATCAACCAAGATATATATATATATATATATATATATATATATATATATATATCCACATAGTAATACACACACACATATTACTATGTCATTGTATATAATGTAATGTGAGTATCCACAGATTTTGATGTCCATAGGAGGTCATCAAACCCTAGTGAAGACCAAGGGACCACTGTAATTTTTATTTCCAATGAATATAGAACATGTGTATCAGGTAGAATTCCATTTCTGTCCTACATCTGATAAGAAGCATAGTGTTTCAGTGAAGCAGTAGTAATTAGATTCAAAGTCCTCTAACTGACCTATCTTTCCTGTAGTTTGTTTATAGAAGAACCAGACAAACGATGAGCACTGCCTTTAGTTCAGCCATTCTCCTTTCCTGCAATGCACTCCTAAGTCCAAGATATATTTTAAAAATTAGGACTTTCAGGACTGTGTTCTTTAATGTTATTCCAAGAGACTCTGGTTAACAAAAACACTGCAGTTATTTTAAAATACATCATCTTATGACAACTATTTGGGGAATTAACTCAGTTTCAATGAAGAATTATTGAAATACATTTTCCTGAAGTTGCTGTTGTTTCTGAATGAATGTAGGAGTGATGTAGCCCTCACAGAAAAAGGGTATCCTAGTATATCAGTATGCATTTACCTCATTGCTATGTTTCTGATCTTTGGCTTTAGCATTTGTTAAACTATATAACTCACATCAGTAAGTTATCAGTGCTTATATTGTTCATTTAATGGACATAACTTCTTGCTATATCATTTGGAATGTGTAACCTGGGACTCTTTTGCAGCTACATACAAATACTAATGGTATTATGTGCTTTACAGAAAGGTTGTACAAATAAAATAACAAAGAGAAAGCATTTCAAACGTCTAGATCAGAAAAGGCTAAGGCCTTGTCATCTTTGAAATGCTGGTTTGGGTCAATGGGACTGACTGTGGGTAAATGTGTGTGTGTGTTTGTATGATGATAGGGATATAACTTTGACATTGTTGAATGTCTTCAAGTCATTTCTAACCTATGATGACCTTAAGGTGAATCTTTCACAGGGTTTTCTTGGCAAAATTTATTCAGAGGGGTTTGCTCTTGCCTTCCTCTAAAGGTGTGATAGTATGACTTGCTAAGGTCACTCAATGGATTCATTTTTGAGTAGGGATTTGAACCCTTGTCTCCAATATCCTAACAACTACAGCACCCTATCTCTATAGGGTGCTGTAGTTAAGGTGTGGACAGAGGTAATTTTCAACGGTAAGCAAACATATTTTGCCCCCCCCCCCCAACCAATCATTGATATATTTTCTGTTCATCGTGGGAGTTCTGTGTGCCATATTTGGTTCAATTTCATCATTGGTGGAGTTCAGAATGCTCTTTGATTGTAGGTGAACATCCCAGTAACTACAACTCACATATGTCAAGGTCTATTTTCCTCCAAGAGCGACTCAAGAGCGCCCCTGGGCAAAATCAACTATACTGCAAATGCTTAGTTTGCGTAGTGGGTTGAACCGCCCCGGGTGTGGATTTTTGCCACATTGGGTTGACTGTGTATTCATGATCCCTATGCAGTCCCTAGGGGTTGATGTGGGTCTGTTCCCCTACCAACTGAAAAGCAGCTGCCTGAGATTTCTATCCCTGTCATGTGAGCAACCTCTAGTGCAGTGGTTCTCAACCCGTGGATCCCCAGATGTTTTGGCCTTCAACTCCCAGAAATCCTAGTAGCTGGTAAACTGGCTACTCTTGTGCAAGGGAGAACTGTGACAAGGCTCCTTCTTTTGCTCATCCTGCTGGTAATAGCTCACGGGTGAGAATATTAGGGGTTGCTTTTAGATCAATTGGGAACAGGTTCCCATCAATCCCAGTAGCTGCTGATGGGGGGGTGGGGTTAGCATCTGGCTTGCTAAGTAATATGTAGTGACCCCAAGAGGATTGTGATGAGCAGATAAAGTTTTCCTTCATTCCCCAAATAAAGTTTGAGGATCCTTTATTCAGAATTCCAAAATCTGAAATACTTTTAAATCCAAAATCGCCCATTTGCTTTATGATGGTTCAATGTACACACCTTTTGTTTCATGCACAAAAATATTAAATATATTGCATATAAAACTGCTTTCAGTCTAAGTATGTAAGGCGTACACGAGGCAAACATGAACTTCATATTTAGACTTAGATCCCATTCCCAAGATATGTATTCCAAAATCTACAAAAATCCAAAATCTAAAACATTTCTGGCCCTGAGCATATCAGATAAGGGGTATTTCAGAGAGTGAGATACTAAAAATCAGTAACACCTGGAGCACTTGTATATATCGTATTCACACTCCTGTAGTAACTTTGCTTCCCTGTTTCTTTGGATGTCTAAACTGTGTTTCTAAAGATGCAACTGATGTTTTAGATTGCTGCAATGCAAGCAGTTTGGGAACTGAAGGAACACTTCTCTGGCAGAGCAGAATTTTTAGGGAGATTGGGCAGTGTACTTTTTTGCTCCCTCCTGATAGTTAGAGTTCTCAAGTTTGTTCTGGGAGTCCTTCCACACAGCCATATAACCCAGAATATCAAGGCATAAAATTCCACAATATCTGCTTTGAACTGGGTTATCTGAGTCCACACTGCCATATATTCCAATTCAAAATGGAAAACATGGGATTTTATTCAGCTGTGTGGAAGGGCCCTGGGAGTCAAAAAGGAGAGAAAGCTAGCTGAAAAGAAGGTGACCACAATGGTGACCACTGAGGATGTGATATAAATTCTTGTCCCTGATGACATATACTCTTTTATATAGCTGCATAATAATAATAATAATAATAATAATAATAATAATAAATAACAACAATAAGAAACAACTTTATTTATATTCTGCTTTATCTTCCCGAAGGGACTCAGGGTAGATACATTATACATTGCTTGGAATGAAGAGCAACTTGGAACTCATGCAAACTCTTAGAACTCAACTCATGCCTTGTATTCTATAATCAGAAAGAACTAGAACATGTAGGCTTTGCAAAATTGTTCAAGAGCTGATAAGCATATTGGAACTTTTTGAAACCAAACACTGTAGAATAATCATCTTCTCCAATTTAGGTGTTTTCTTTTTTTGAGCTGGCTGCTCAGGTCATTAAAAGTGTCTGGGTAGGCCTGATGGAAGAGATAGGTGCTGTAAATTGTGCTGTAAATTGTGACAACTGATCTAGCTGTTGAAGTTCTTCTGGCAGGTCGTTTCATAGTTGTGGAGTGGCCGATGAAAAGGTCCTTTGAATGACAATCGCCAGTCTGGTTCACACATGATTTCATAAAACTGTTGAAGCTGCCTTGTTATTAATGGGTCAACATGCAAACTACTCTAGCTTTAATCTACTTTAGTAAAATATCTTTTGTAAAGCTAAGGGATCTTAATTGTCATTCAAGAACAAACCATCCAAAAATGCTTTTCCTTACAGTTGGGAGACTCATAATGATCTAGTTTTGCTGGAAAAAACGTTCAGGCTTTACACAACTAAACCAGAGATTGCAGCAAAACTCAGAAGGGTCAGCATGGCTTAGGGAAGGGGCAGGTAACATTAATGTCCCTATTGAGCAGAAAGCCTGAGTACATGCAACTTAACAGCTT
Organism: Anolis sagrei; assembly: GCF_037176765.1. Classification (NCBI taxonomy): domain Eukaryota; kingdom Metazoa; phylum Chordata; class Lepidosauria; order Squamata; family Anolidae; genus Anolis; species Anolis sagrei. Next base: position 64,053,215 of record NC_090021.1, read on the forward strand.
TCATTCCATTATTATTATTATTATTGACACAAAAGCACAGTATGTCACAGCAAACGAGAACTATATGCTGGATTTCATATCACAAAATCACAAGTCGAACACTTCCCAAGCGTCTAGGACTGTGTGATGTATTTTTGAATGATGCGTGCAGATCCAAGTAAGGTGGCCTTTTGCAGTTGACAGATCTTGATTTTGTCTATGTTTATAGTTTCCAAATGCCGGCTGAGATCTTTTGTCACAGTACCCAGTGTGCCGATGACCACTGGGACCACCTCTATGACCTCTACGTTTATGATCCCACCAATTCTTTACTGCTGTCAGGTGGTAATTGTGACATAAGTTCCAGTGAATCATTTGGGCCACAGAGTTGTGCCTCTGTTTGTAGTTCGTCTGTGCGATTTTCTTGCAACAGCTGAGGATATGGTCCATGGTTTCATTAGCTTCCTTGCACAGTCTGCATTTTGGGTCATCCACTGTTTTTTCGATCCTGGCCTTAATTGCATTGGTTCTGATGGCTTGCCCCTGGGCTGCAAGAATCAGACCTTCTGTCTCCTTCTTCAGTGTTCCATTTGTGAGCCAGAACCAGGTCTTCTCCCAGTCAACTTTTCCTTCAATTTTGTCAAGGAACTGCCCATGCAATGCTTTGTTGTGCCAGCTGTCAGCTCTGGTTTGGAGTGCAGTTTTCTTGTACTGACTCTTGTCTGCTATGCTTTGAGAAGTTTCCAGTTATTGACTTCAATCAAAGCAGGTTCTTGGCTTTCCTTGACATATTCTGCCAGAGTGTGTTTTTCTTCTTCAACTGCTTGTTTTACTTGTAAAAGCCCTCTGCCACCAGACTTTCTAGGCAGATAAAGCCGGTCAACATCACTGCATGGATATAGTGAATTATGAATGGTCATGAGTTTTCTTGTTTTTCTGTCCAAATTCTCCAGTTCTGCCTGTGTCCAGTTTATGATGCCAGCAGTATATCTTATGACAGGTATGGCCCAGGTGTTTATGGCCTTGATGGTATTGCCTCCATTGAGCTTGCTTTTGAGAATTTTTCTGACCCTTTGAATGTATTCAAAGGGTCAGAAAAAATTAAGGAGCTCTACTGGCTGCCGTTTATTTTCCGAGCCCAATTTAAGGTGCAGGTGCTTACCTACAAAGCCCTGAACGGTTTGGGACCACCCTACCTGCGTGACCGTATCGTTGTCTATGAACCCACACGCTCACTCTGATCATCTGGAGAGACCCTGCTCGTGATCCCACCCACGTCACAAGCGTGCTTGGTGGGGACACGAGACAGGGCCTTCTCTGTGGTGGCCCCCCACCTCTGGAATGCCCTCCCGAAAGACCTCAGACAAGCCCCTATATTGGCAGTCTTCAGGAAGAATTTGAAAACCTGGCTGTTCCAATGTGCCTTTTCAGACTAGGAACCCCAGTACCAAATCCCAGAAGCACTTTAGTTAGAACCAAGATCACCGCACACCGCACTTATACTATAATCCCATATCCCTCCGACACATCAGCACTTTTAATCCTGTACCCCTGCTCTGGCCGGCTCAGTTTTAATAATGTCTTGTTGTACTGCTTTTGTTATTGTTTTTGCTTAACTGTTTTATTTGCTAGGTACTGTATTGTTGCATTGTTGTATTGTGTGGGCCTCGGCCCGTTGTAAGCCGCATCGAATCCCTTGGGAGATGCTAGCAGGGTACAAATAAAGTTATAATAATAATAATAATAATAATAATAATAATATTCTTTGCTGACCACAGTTTTCACATGTTCATGTTTGCTGTTGTCCAGCTGTAGTATGCCCAGATATTTATAGGCCTCTGGCTGGTGACACTTTATTGCTTGTCCATTGGACATATTTATGCCCTCACTTTCAATGATTTTTCCCTTCTTCGGTGCCACTGTCGAACATTTGTCCAGACCAAACTCCATGTTGATATTCGTGCTAAAGATTTGGACGGCCTGTTTGATCAAGAAAAAATTTGTTTCTAAATTCGATTCTTAATTGGGGTGTTTTTTTGTTTCGATATTTAAAATATTTACAAAACTTTCCAAAAAAATGTTTTGTTATTTACAAAATTTCGTAAATATTTACAAAACATTTTAGAAACAGCTGTGTTGCAGGAAGTGCGGGGAGGAGGAGGAGGAGGAGGAAGAGGGCGCAGGAGCGCGCGCGCCATCCGATCGGCTCCGGCTGCTGCGCCCTCCTCCTCCTCCTCCTCCTCCCCGCACTTCCTGCAACACAGCTGGGAGGAGGAGGAGGAGGAGGAGGAGGAGGAGGAGGGCGCAGCAGCCGGAGCCGATCGGATGGCGCGCGCGCTCCTGCGCCCTCCTCCTCCTCCTCCTCCTCCTCCTCCTCCTCCCAGCTGTGTTGCAGGAAGTGCGGGGAGGAGGAGGAGGAGGAAGAGGGCGCAGGAGCGCGCGCGCCATCCGATCGGCTCCGGCTGCTGCGCCCTCCTCCTCCTCCTCCTCCTCCTCCCAGCTGTGTTGCAGGAAGTGCGGGGAGGAGGAGGAGGAGGAGGAGGAGGAGGAGGAGGGCGCAGCAGCCGGAGCCGATTGGATGGCGTGCGCGCTCCTGCGCCCTCCTCCTCCTCGCGCCGCCCCTTCGCCCTGCCCGCCCCATTTACTGCTGGGGTGCTTGGGAGCGCCGGATTGGCTCCCAGGCACCAGCACTGCAGCACAGCAGCCTCCATCCCATTAACGAGCAGAGCTTCAGCTCGTAAAAAAAATGGGGCTGCTGCTTCGATATTTTCAAACCCTTCCGGGTTTGAAAATATGTTTTGATATCGCTTCGGATATGCAAAAAATAACGATTTTAATACGAAATAACGAATTAACGAAACGAAACCGACAGGCCTATTGGACAGTGTTAGTCAGAGACTGAATTTCAATTTCAGTTTTCTCATACAGCTTCAGGTCATCCATGTACAGCAGATGTGAAATTTTGTGAGATCTCTGAGATGTCTGATAGCCGAGGTTTGTTTTTTGTAAGACTGTTGGCAGGGGGATCATGGCAATGATAAAAAGCAGTGGGGACAATGAGTCTCCCTGGAAAATTCCTCTTCTGATGTTGACAAGTCCATAGTTTTCATTTCCAACAAACAGTTCAATAATAATAATAATAATAATTATTATAATTATAATTATAATTATTATTTGAAATACAACAAGATTGGGACACAGCAAACAAGATCACTATGCTGGTTGTTGTATTGGATCACATGTCAGACACTTCCTAAGTGTCTAGGACAATGGGATGTATCAGCGAAAAATGAGTGCAGATCTAAGTAGGGTGGCCTTTTGCAGCTGACAGATGGTAATTTAACCAAAGACTTTAGGCACTGCACCCAGTATGCCGATCACCACTGGGACCACCTTGACTGGCTTGTGCCAGAGTCTTTGCAGTTCGATCTTTAAATCCTCATATCATGTCAGCTTTTCCAGTTGTTTCTCTTCAATCCTGCTGTCACCTTGGATTGCATCATTGATGATCCATACTTGGTTTATTAACACAGTCATGAGGTCAGGAGTATTGACCTTATTGTTATTATTGTTATTATTGTTATTATTGTTATTGTTATTATTATTATTATTATTATTATTATTATTATTATACCCCTCTTTATCTGCCCAAAGGGGACTCTCTTTCACTATATCGCTTTCGGCACTACCCATAAACCACAATGTATTACAACTTTATATAGCCTGCAAAACATCTGCATATTCCTCTGGCATGAAGCCCCATTCAACCTTGTGTGTTTGGTTTCTGAGAAAACACACAGCAAAGATCTGTGCCTTTGACGTGCTCCAGGAATTATTCATATGTGAAGCCTCACCCTTGGAAATATTTTGGGGCAAAGGAAAAGCAACACTGTATTGCTCCTGTTCTCCAAGACCTGCAATTATCAAGAAAATGGGCACAGCTGTCTGTACCTGTACAAGCATGGCACAATTCTGGAAAAAGTATTCCAAGAATAGGCACATGTTAAGGAAGCGTCTGTTCATAATTAGCTCTTTGAGGGGGTGAGAGAAAAGCAACAGCTTTAAAAAGCAAGATTTAACAGCAGAAGAGGAAAAGTTATGTCAGTTTGACAGTGAAAGCAAGCCCTCACATTGTAGGAGAAAGATGGCCAGGAAAATGAATGAAAGATCAAAATTGTTTTCTGCCACCAGTTTGTCATTTCCTCTTCTGATACACAAACCATGATCATGCGACTGTCCTGGGCTGCCAGGCTTTTTTTCAAGTAGGGAACAATCGACTTTCTTATCAGATGAGCTATTCAGCCTTTGGACAAAGAGATGCAGTTGTGGTTTTGGGTGCTCCCGGCGCATGCTCTGTCATCATCAACATCTTGGAGAGCTAGCCCGAGGGGCAGTGGTCCTTTTAAAAGACAAGGAAAAGTGCCTTGACCTAAAGTAGTGGTTCTGAACCTGTGGGTCCACAGATGTTTTGGCCTACTACTCCCAGAAATCCTAGCCAGTTTACCAGCAGTTAGGATTTCTAGGAGTTGAAGGTCAAGACATCTGGGAGCCCACAGGTTGAGAACCACTGCCCTAAAAGAACACTGCCCTAAAAGAAGAAGTCTAGGAAAGGAAGAGACAGAGTCAGTGTGGTGTAGTGGTTTGAGGGCTAGACTATAACTCTGGAGATCAGAGTTCAAATCCCCGCTTGGTCACAGGAACCTGCTGGGTGACCCTGGGCAAGTCACACTCTCTCAGCCTCAGAGAAAGGCAAAGGTAAGCCCTCTCAGAACAAACATTTGACAAGAAAGCTGTGTGATGGCCTCCTCACATAAGTCAGAACTGGCAGAATGACTTGAAGGCATGCAACAATAAAGTATTCACCACATTACAGGCCATTTCCCCTGGTCATATTACAAGCAGGGTTTCTGACAGTTGGATTCATTGTTATGTTGAATAACATACCAGTAAGAAATGTGCAATTTTCTCTTTGTATTGAACATCTTGGACTGTTTCCTAGAAATTATTTTGCAAAGAAAATAATGTAATCTGTGTTTTCTGCACAGAGAATCCATGGGTTTGGGCATGTGTGTGTGTGTGTTTCTCTGCAGAATAATTCCCATGAAACACTTTCAGATGTTTTAATACGGGTGGAGATTATTTATTTTTATTCACTGTAAAGAGGAAATTAATTTAATCATTCATTGTAACATGCGAGACCTAAATAGTTGAGGATTTACATCCCTAGGCCTGGCAGATTAGTTGTGCTCATTGGGGGGCGGGGTGGGGTGGGTCATTGCACAAAGAGGTGTAAGATATTCCTTCCTCAGTGACACACCTTTCAGGCTTTGTAAATTACTCAGCATTTCTGTAAGTGATAACAGGATTAGTATCTCAGGTCTAACTACAAGTGTCATTGTAATTTGGGTGTGGTGGCCAATGCTGAGGCTACTGTATTTAGGTTGTAGCAATCCTGTGTTTGATGAGGGTAGGAGTTTGTTGTACAGGTGGTAAATACTGTTTGTACTATTGCTGCAATAAAAGAAAGAAAAAATCTTCCAGTTGGAATGAATAGCTTTGCGTCTGTGTTGTTCTTGTTCCTGAGGAGACCACTTCACAGCAAGAAGGTATTTGGCCCTCTAACAAGAGTGAAGAGTTCCTTCTGCTGTATATCAGGGAATTTCAAGTTGTCTTGAATCTCTGACAGGGATTTATGCTTACATAGCCTGGCCACAGGAACCTCTGAGAAACCCCTACCAGTCACTTATCCAACTTCACATGACATGGGATGAAAAACATAATCCAGAGTTGGTAGGCAACTCCAATATTCAGTATTCTGAAAAGATTGCACTAGTACCAGCAACTCATGGCATGCTGTCTTGGGAGACAACTTTTGATGTGTAATCCCATAAAAAGTAATGAGCATCACCAAGATGAACCCTACCATTAGGCGAAGTGAGGCAGCTGACTGAAGCAGCTGGTTTTAATGGTATAGAACTGTTAGCTGTTACTTTATTAGTGTTTATTTCTATGTTAAAGACAAAGATAAGTGTGTGAGATATATCCTTTCTTGTTTGAGAAAACACAGAGATACTGTGCACTTTAACTTTGTCAGTTGGTGTCATTTGCTGCTTTGCCAGAAGCAGCTCCAGACCCTCCAAATATCTTTGGACAGCCCCATACCCTCCAAATGTCCAATCTGGCAGGAACCATCTCAATTAATCCCCTGCTGTACCACTCTTGCTTTTAAAACATCCCCAATTTATTTCCCCTTTGCCCTCAGCTTGCTGTACTTGCTGCAAACTGAGTTCAAGTAAGAAATGTACTTTGCACTCAGTTAACTCAGCAGGGACAAGGGTGGGCAGAATTTTGCCCTTGTCTGTTGGCTCAAGCAAAAGCAAATTGCTGCAGCCTCTTCATGCTTGTGTGTTCTTCCTCATTCATATCTTTTGCCATCTTAGGGCCCCTCTACACACGCCCTAAAATGTGTACACAGGCCCTAAAATGGAGATAGAAGGGGAAAGTGGCTAAAGTGGCTAAATGCTGAAAATGCATGCTGGATTGCATTAATGGCTGAAAAACACCGGGGGGGGTGTGTGTGTGTGTGTGTGTGTGTGTGATGTGCTTATAATCCAGTTTCAACTGAAAAATGCACATATTCCCATCACCCTATATCCCTGCACTCAAGGAAAACTTGTGACTTCATTGCTATACACTGGTGTGGACTGCTCCAGCACATGTGCACATTTTAAAATCCCAAAACAGCTGATGAGGGCTGCAAACAAATGGAACCACAGACACACAGGTGGCTAAATGGAAGCACAGTTGGAAATTAATTCCCATGAGAACTCTCTACAACCATTCATTTGTTCTGATGTTTATGAAATTAAACAGAGCTTGAATTTATACAGTGGGCACCAGCATGGCAGGCAAGTGACCCCAAATGGAAACAGGGTTCAAGAGTGGAAAAGTAAAGGCAACAGGAGGGCGAGGAGATAAAATGACAAGAAATCTGCTTGTGTGCCAATTCAAATATCTGCATCAGTGCTTATGAGGTCCAGTGCATCTCGGAGAGTCAATTAAAAATAAAATAAAAGTAAATTTCCAGAGGATTTCCCTGTCCATCTTGAGGATTCCTAAAATCCGCTACAAACAAACATGTTGGGATGCCAGGGGAGCATTTATGGGGACAGACAGCTCCATGTTTGGGCTTGCTGTCAGGTACCCTGATTTTTTTGCCCCACTTATTTGTCCTGGATTATGAGACTGTCTGGAAGTGCATTGATGTTGCTTGACTGATGTTGAATGTTTCTGTTTTCATCTATTTATATGCTTCCTAGATTTCATCTATGAAATGTTGAAAGGTATGCAGTCCTGGAAAACCATGTTCTTGTATGGTAGATTCTGTTTCAATTCTTAAACCACTGCACATATGGTTACTGTGAACATTTAAAGCAGAAGACTTTTATCAAGCAATTAATGCAAGACTTCTATGTTAAAGAGAAAATATGGATGCAGACAAAAAAGTCAAACTTTTGGAATAATTGGTACAAAATTACTTTCATTTTTCAAAAAGTCCTGTTCATTTTCTTAGTTTTTCAGGTAAGAGACCTTTCAGTTGCATGTTTTTAAAAATATTTTTTCCATCTATGTGAATGACCTGGGATTGAAACATCCCTCCTGTTTGGTTCTTGGGTCTTCTGACAGAAAGAATAAGTGGTGTCAAGGTTGATACACTGCAGGCCAATAAGGAATATTCACAGCTTGGTACAAAATAAAAGCTCTCAGTCTTATCAGATTTCTGTGATAGAGATGCTTTCAAAGGCACTCACTCACAGGGAGCTGGGAAATCCAGTCCCAGGAAAGTGACAGAAAGCAGGCAGGATTGATGTCAACAATCATTATGAGTGTTCCTGTGAAGAGAGGTTTTAAAAGATAGGGAGCTCTGCAGATCTTAAGACTATCAGAAAGTATTTTATGGGACATTTTACAAGTATTTCTTAAGAATGAAATGACTCACTCCATTGGTATCCATCAGTCCAAAGGTCAGGGATGAGTCATACCTGCGGGATACCTCTGAGAAATTGTTCTTCACAGTCTATTCCTCCATTGAGGTCAGGCTGAAATGTAATCTAATATTTGTTTACTGAAGTCTGTCCTAAATCAAACATGATTTCACTGCTGTTTTCCAGGAAAAGTTTTCACACTACTCATGGCAAATTTTACTGAACACAGGTATTTAGAGCAGGGCTTGAAGTATTTTGGTTACCAACTCCCAAATTGACTACACTGACTGGGACCTGTAATCCAAGAAGGTACAACCTAAAGTAAGCTAAAAGTACCTGATCCTGTCTGATCTTGGAAACTAAGCAGAGTCAGCTCTAACTAGGATTTGGATGGAAGACTGCCAATGAATACCAAGTGTTGAAGCCTCTACTTCAGAGGAAGGAACTGCCACAGTCACCTCTAAGGATTTCTTGTCGAAGGAAACCCTCAGTCAATTCATTGGGTCAATTGAAGATACCCCAAACTAGTTACAAATATGGTGGTTTACCAGCCAACACGTGAAGATTGTGTCCTCTGCTTCTCACTGGTGGAACTGTTGTGATGGTTCTTGTGAATCCTTTCTCACTGCATGGTCAGAAACACTGAATTGTCATTCCCTGCATGGAAGTTCAAGCAGACTTGAAAAGTGATGCCATGCTCCCCTCTAGTGGCTGGTTCAACAGGCCCCTTGCTCCCCAGTTCCACCTTCCTATTTGTGAGACAAATTTACCATTGTAGTGTGTTATAACAAAAACATTGTGTGGGTGCATCTTTTTAAAATAGTCAAATGTCAAACCCCACAGAGGCATAGACTCTTGCTTTGCCAGATGTGTGAAATTGTATTCTGAATTGCCAGGTTATATTATCTGCCAAAATGCCTGTTCCAGAATAAGTTGTTGATATTTATAGATAGGTTAGGGGGTGGGGAGAGATTGGGAGTGAAGGAGGGAAGAGGAGAAATGCTTGTAAACAGTAGCAGCAAAACTTAAGGAAAGTATATAAGGATCAGTTGTGCAGATATTTTTTGCATAGTCTAACAGCTCTGATCTCTGGTGGAAACGATTTTCTGTTTGGAGTATTCCTTAAATATAATGGAGTCCAAATGTATAAAAAATATGGGCCAAGTCAGAACATTTTGTTGCTTGAGGCAGAGCACTATTGGCATCCTTATATGCACACCCTCAGCCAAAATTTTTCTGATGCATTGTCCAAACAAAGTACTTATAAATAAACAAATCAGATTTTATTTTTAACATTTTAAGTTAGCAGCATATTCAGTCCTTCAGATGCCCCTTCTGCTCTGTCATATAATCCAGATTATCGAAACAGATAATCCACATTATCTGGATTATATGAGTCTAAACTGCTATATAATCCAGTTCAAATCAAATAATGTGGATTATCCGTTTTGATAATTGGGATTATATGGCAGTGTAGAAGGAACGAGAGTGACAAAAAAATGCCATGATGCAAAGTATCCTTATTTTTACATGCTGTAAATCCACAGCCATTGTTAGTTTGCAAGAATGACTGTCTGCTGTTACCTTGTCACAAATGTGAATTACATTATTAATACACACAAATCCTTAGTTTACCCACAAACCTCCTTCACAGTGGAGCTTTGCAAGCAACCTTTTAGTCTTTACCCTCTTAACCTGCATCCAGCCCTCAACTAAATTACAAATGCATGGTTCTTTCTGTGCCAGTTTCTGGTGAAGGAAGGCATGTGGTGAAAAAGCAATGGGAAAAAATTTCCTCACTCTTGGAAGCAACTGTTAGGCAGATCAAGATACATCCTGTGAAAACCCAGTAGAATAGATCCTCTGTATCAATAGGTCCTGCATCTATTAATTCAACTCATTATGGCTCAGTTTTTCAAAAGATAATCCAAAGGGCAAAACTTGTTTTTTCCAAGTGCTAGGTTGATACTGCTATAGACTACAACTATTTCATAGACCCTTAGGCTCATTAGGATCCTTTAGCTATTTCCTACAGTAATTTGAGTTTTTCATATTTTATATAAGGGACACTATTGTTACTACCCTCATGTATATAATGGGATTTTGGTGTTGGGGTCCATTGAGGGCCCTTCCACACAGCCCTATATCCCAGAATATCAAGACAGAAAATCCCACATTATCTGAGTGTGGACTCAGATAACCCAGTTCAAAGTAGATATCGTGGGATTTTCTGCCTTGATATTCTGGGAAATAGGGCTGCGTGGAAGGGCCGTTAGAGTGTGGGGAAATGAATCAGTAACAAGTTCTCTCAGTGTTTTGAATTCACTGAAAAATATCCAAATGGCTAACATAGTTCCTTTGCCTTTCAGACAAAACAAAACTAGAGTTTGTCATCCACAGCTGAGCCCCTTGCCTGGATTCACCTTATCTGGAACAATTCACTTCAATTGAGAGATTTATTTTTAAAAAATTATCTGACCCACAACATGGAGAAGCATTTAAAGAATATCCTAATTGTTTCATTTGGATTCTTTTTCCTGTTTACCGCTTATGGAGGACTCCAGAACTTGCAGGTAGGAGGACTTTTGGATGCTTCATTACAGATGTCCAATATGACTATGAAATATGTATTTTGGGAGGATATGTTTAAAGGAATTAAAGAGAGACTATTCTGTGGATGGACTCCATAATGAGAATGGAACCTCACAAATGCCAAGTGAAGGGAATAGCCAACACCATACCCACCAACATTTCACTGGTGAGGACTGGGCCATGTCTGGCTGAACAACATCAAAGTATGGTTAGGATAAGAAATGTCATTAATTAGGGAGACCACGAAAGCTAGAAGAATTTACAGCACTTTGCTTTTGCCTCTCCTCCCTGTTGTTAACTGAATGGAAACTGTTTCTGCACTTTTGCAGCCACTGAAGTAAGCCAAGGACAAAGGAGGAAAATGTGAGGAGGGGAAGACAGAGAAACTGGGAGATTTTAAAAGCTAATGAAACAGCAGAGAAGACCGAGGTTGCTTCTCTTTTCCAAAGGGAAAGTATGGGAGAAAGGACATGGAGAGAGAAGGGGAAGGGAAGAACCCACTTCTTGTTCGGTGGTCAGGATAGTCATGATGACAGCAATCCTTACTGTTATCAAATGTGACGCCGCCATCCTGGAAATTTATAGTTCTCCAAGGACACCAAACCAAAATATGACTTTTTCTTCCTTTCTATTGAACTCCTGTGACTCCGACAAAGGACGACATCAGCAGTTGAACCAGCAGCCATCAACCTCCTTCAAAAATTCATTTTTCATTTTATATCTTTTTATTAAAAGTCTGCAGATATGCACTGGTATGTATCAGTGCACGCATGGACCAGATCCGCAGTAACAAATCTCATCCAAAGGCTTTATTGTTCCCCAACCTTTTGATAAAATGTATCTTTCTTTACAACTTTTGCCTATCTTGGATACTTTACCCGCCACCCTATTTTTTCCTATGTCTCAAATTACATCAAGACCAGATGAACTACATCCAAGAGTATTGAAGGAAGTAGCAGAAGACATTTTAGAACCACTGGCAATAATCTTTGAGAATTCTTGGAGAACAGGAGAAGTCCCAGCAGACTGGAGGAGGACAAATGTTATCCCTATCTTTAAAAAGGAGGAGCCAAAAATCCTTGAGAGTAGAATCTTCTCTTGTGGTATACAACCAGATATAATTATGCAAGGCAACAGTTTCAGTTGTTAGACTGAATAACCTGTTATCTCTGATCTGTTAGGAAAAGAGAGATTTGCCGGTGCATAAAAACAGCAGAGCTCTAGAAGTGTTTTTCGGTGTCCAAAAATATATATACTCTCCCATAAACTAACTTGTTTTATATCATGCACTCAAGAGACAAAACTGAAGTAGAATTGGATAAAATTAACATATTTGGTTTACTCACTTATCAGTCCAGTTTTAGATATATTTGAGATAATCCTCTGTGCCATCGATCCAGGGGTCCCTCTTGTAACAAAACAGCTATCAACAGGTCACATAGTCAAAGGGGGGGGGGGAGAGATCACATGGTCTGCAGCCCCTTTTATAAATTCTCAGGAATCATAAAGTAAAGGAAGTTGCATATCAGAACATACATACAGGAAACAGTAAGCAACAGGATCATAAATAAACATTACTAGAGAAGGCTTGAAAAAGGTTATCATTTCCAACAACTACTATAATTCTGTGTCAGGAGACAATGGGGGTTCAAAATAGGAGGCAGAAACTGTGTAGACGATATGAACTGTGTAATACTGACCCCTGTTGCATCCATTTTATTTTGTATTTACAGAGCAGCCTCCATTCTGTAAAAGGGCTGGGTGTCACCTCAGTGAGCGTGATCTATGCAGCACTGATCCTGTCTGCCATGTTTCTCCCACCCATCATCATTCAGAAGTTTGGATGCAAGTGGACCATTGTAGGATCGATGTGCTGCTACATTACGTATACTTTGGGCAACTTCTATGCCAGCTGGTAATACTTCTCACTTACTTTGTATAAGATCTGAAATGCAGTTCTCAGGATTATCAAATACTTATATGTAGCATACAAGGGAACAGCCATAGCAAAAAGCCCAGTCTGAATTTTTTTTTGTAAACAAATAGAAAGGTATTGTCAAGACCCAGGCGGACCAACGAGGCAAAACAGCAGCTTAAGCGTTAACAGAAGGTCTTTAATGTCAAATTAACAGTTCAAAAGGCTCTTAACAGCAGAGCTAGTAAACAAAGGAGGCTGCGGCTGGCAGGAATGTAAACAAAGCCGCAGCCCAGGCAGCCTGAGCTGCAGAAAGGAAAACTGGCAGACAGTTCGCAATAAACACAGAATAAAGACAGTCCAATAAATCACTAGGCAATAAACAGCATGAGGAGCGATCCAACGATGTCACAGGAGATAGGCAGAAGCGAAGAATGGTCAAGACGGTCCAAGGGTCAGGGCAGGAGACAAGACTCACGATTCCAAGCCAGGCAAAGATGTCAGCACGATCACGAAGGCATGGTTCTGGATACAAGGACTCAAGGCAAGAGTTAGCATCAAGAAGCACAGGAACACGACACTTTGAACTCTGCAACAAGATGGACCCAAGGCTACTCCTTAAATCCCATCAGAATCACTAGATTCCCCTCCAGGTGCATCCAGTTCCACAGGTGAACTGCGTTCTCTCCACTGCTGCCAGTCTGCACTCCGAGCGGCATCCTGCGAAGCAGTATCCGAAACCCATGGGTCTGTGAATCCTTGGAACTCATCGCTGGAAGTTGGAGCATTAACCACATCCAAAACCTCCTGAACCCTGGTCCAGTCCAGCTCTTCATCCTCACTGTCAGACTCATCGCTATCTGCTATGTCTTTAAGACGCTTGGAAATGGATTCCTCATCACTGTCTGAGCTGCGTGCTACTCTCTTTACACCACGGTAATCCTCCATCTCCATTTCCTCACGAGTAAACCCCTGAAAGTCTTCCTCATCAGTAGACTCTAAAAACAAGTCCCTAATGCGCTTCAGCTGTTGCTGAGCCTCTTCCTCTTCCAAGCCTCGTTTCCTCCTACTAGCCCTAGTAGATACATGAGGCACACGCTGAGTTACAACAGGTATCCTAGCAGTGCGGAAATATTCTGCACTGTTGACATCCTTATTGTGGCTCTTATGTCGCATCTTCCCACATGGGAAGGAGTGTAATTCTTTATCCTTGGACCTACCATGATACTATTGAATGCCTCACATCAGGCCATTCATGCCTGGAAGAAACTGGAGCATCGCAGAAGCATCTGACTATATCCCTTTACAGCATTCACTGAAGTCTCCCAGGGTCCTAAGGAAAGCTCAACAGCTGAGGCAGAAATAGACATTTTTGCATGTATTTCTAATCACCACAAAACAGCTCATCACTTCTACTCTTATTTTCCATGAAATCTAGAAGAGTATGAGAGCACTGAATAAATAAGCAAATATATTATGCAGTCTATTATTTAACCAGGGCATGTGTGTAACTGCTGTTTGTGTAGCCTAGGAGATGACTAACCTCATCTCCTTTAGTAAACATGGTCCAAAGCCAACTTAAACTAAGCATAGGCCAGTAGGTGCAGCATCAAATGATGTGTGTTTTGAATATAGTTATACTTAAAAAGGGGACAAGAAAAAAAGTTTATGTAAGATCATGTTATCTTGACACTTACATTTCCACTTGACTCACTACAAAAACAACACAGATAATGTGAGTTTGCAGAAGACATGAACATTCCTACATGTGGCAGTCATGCAGGACCATCAATAAGTAGTCAATGCAGTTCTACATTGTAGGTTCTTATTTCTTGCACTTCTTAGGCTGAACGAATGCACTTCTTAGGGCTCATCTATACTGATCATATAATGCAGTTTGAAGCTAGCTAATTTCAGACTGTGGTGTCTATACATAGCATGCTGCTGAAGTGCACTGCAGAGTGTGTTAAAACCAACTTATGCTGAGTCAGGGGAAAGGGAGGAAAAGGGAAGGGGCTGTGTGATCAGATCAGGGGCTATTCAGACTGAGACTCCCTTTTAGAAGTCAGTGTTCAGTCAGTTTTCTATAGTCAGTTGTGTTCAGTTTGCGTTCAGTTTGTATTAAGAGAGTATGCATCAGACATAAGACAGAGAAGAGACTGAAACAGAATGCCTTAGAGAACTTACTGTTTAAACTTTCAACTGCTAAGCAGTGTACCTGTATGCTGAACAAATGAAGTTTGTAAGTAAACCAACTATATTACTTTTGATGTATTGTCGAAGGCTTTCATGGCCGGAATCACTGGGTTGTTGTAGGTTTTTTCGGGCTGTATGGCCATGGTCTAGAGGCATTCTTTTACATATTACTTTTAATGAAGACTACTTATTTTATCTCTTGAGAGCATGATTTAAAACCAAATATATTTTATGGGAGAATAGGTGCTTTTGGCAACTGAAATAACACTTCTGAAGGTCTGCTATATATTTTGTGCATTGGCATAATCTTTGTTCTTAACAGTTCAAAGAGATAACCAGATATATCAATCTAACAACTGAGAAACCTAATTTGCCTTGCATGAATTCTAGTAGATATATACCACTAAAGAGAAGATTCACTCAAACGGGTTTTTAGCTTTTCTCTGGAAGAGCATACTTTACAAAAGGGTTATGATTTTCCAAATGGTAGTGAATGCTAATTAATCTTCAAAAGGTCACACTTCCAAAAAGTCTTTGGAGAGTCTGGTTTAAACCCATTCTCTCAGTATTGATGGACTATATTTTCTACCATGCTTCATCATGGGGAAGTCTAAGATAGTCAACAATATCTAGAAACCACATATTCCCCATTCCTGTGTAAAAGTATATAGGAAATGTGTAATTTCTTTTACTTTGAGGATGTAATAGGTTATCTCTGCCATCCCTTGCAGAAGGAGATAGTGTTATAAAATAAAGAATTATTTATTTATTTGTTGTTTATGTATTTATCTTGGCAGGTATACGCTGATTCCCACATCTATGATCTTGGGGTTGGCAGGAGCACCCCTTTGGTCAGCTAAGTGCACATACCTTACTATTGCTGGCAACTTATATGCTGAAAAAGCAGGGAAACTTGGAAGAGATGTGGTCAACCAGTATTTTGGAATTTTCTTCCTGATATTTCAGTCTTCTGGAATCTGGGGGAATCTTATATCATCTGTGGTATTTGGCCAGACCCCGAAAAAAAGTATGTAGCAAGATATGCATGAATATGTGGAAGGAAGGGGATGTCACTTGCAATTAATTGTAATCATGTGAGAATGAACTGTGTTCTAAAACAAACCTGGGCCACAAGCTGTACTCTGTACATCTCTGCACAAAGAGCAGGGCCATAGCTTAGTGCTTGAGCACTCATTTCCCTTAGAAGTCATCTGGGGTCAGTTTTCAGCACCCTAATCTGAAATCAGGAAGTGAATATATGTGAGCAATAATAATAATAATAATAATAATAATAATAATAATAATAATAATAATTTGTATACCACTCTATCTCCCTGAGGAGACTCAGGGCAGTTTCCAACAAGGTAAAACATTGCAACAGGTTTTTCTGGAGTGTAACTTTTGTCATCACTAGCCAGTGTAGCTCATGGTGGGAGATAATAAAGGTTAATGATCTTACAACTATTCTCCCTGTCTCCCCCATCTTTTCAGGCTCATTTGATGAGAACACTCCATGACTGCTCCCAAACTATGAAACTCCCTCCCAAGGAGGTTCAATTGGCCTCTTCCCCACTTTCTTCTTGCTGACTGGAAAAACCCCTTTCTATTAAATGAGTTTTCAGTTTTTAATTGGTTAGGCCAGAAAGACCAAACTTGCTGTATTTTTTAAACTATGTGTTGAAAGGGATGTTATCAGATTGCAATCCCTACCATCCCTCAAATTAACTAGAGTGGCTATGCGTGATGGGAGCTGCAATCCAAAACATCTGGAAGGCCACATATTTCCCATTCTATTTTTATTGTGTTGTAACTACCACACTCAGTTGGGGGTTCTTATGTCATTGTCAGAATTACTAGAATAAGAACATTTAAATAAAAATCTTTTTTGCAATGCCAACTAGCACAACAGCAAGCACCAGGGTAGACCAAAGCTGCAAATCACATCAGGTTTATGAGGTGTCATAGCACCAATTTATGATTTGAGGCTCACTGTAACTTCCTTAGCTTGTGTATAAATCTAGCACTGTAACCTCTTAAGAATTCATCTTCTGTGACTAGGGATATCAAGCTTTTATGCTCAGAAAATTAATTCCCCATTGATGGTTCATCCTCTAATCCTATCTATTTCTTATAGAGTCTCTCTGCAGTGTAAAGGATTCTGGCATAATTTCTAGCATTGACCTAGCTGCATCCTCCCAATCATAATTGGCCTAGAGAAAAGAATCCTGATAAATTCAGGGGGGAAAAAACAGTTTTCTTTGATATACAATTTGGAAGCTTGTGTTATGTTACTTGTACTTATGGAAAGTGGTGTTATTCCTACTTGTACTTATGGTCCAGTTTTTACCAGTATTTTGAAAAATCATAAACTCCTCCTTTCGTGTTTCAAATGGTTTAGTGAACATCTCAGAAGCAGAATTGGCAGGCTGCGGTGCGGCAGACAGCAGGAACATGACGGCATCTGATGCAGATATCTCAAGACCAACAGAAACATTAATCTACACACTGCTGGGAATCTATACAGGTAATACTCCCACAGATCCTTGATATCACTAGAGTTGCCAGGTTTCAGTGCAGAACATGACCTGCCTTCTCTGGACAGAAGTGAGGAATCTCAGAGTAAGAGCACCGAATATTCTCCTTTGTATGATATTCTGAGAAGTCCTGTAGGCAGAAGTCCTATTGAAACAAAGAGGACAATGGGAGCCAATTACTTTTTAGAAATAGGGAAGGGCTCTGATTTCACATAGCATCAGTGATATAGACAGAAGTCCCTCCTCTTTTCCCTTGCATAGTTTTCCAAATTAGTAGTGATGGTCAAAGTATATTATATGGAAGCTTGCAGACCATGTCTAAACTTCTTTTGAAGAAGCGTAGATAAGCTTGGTTTCTTGGATGACAATTAGAAAAACTAGGTATCCTTTATCTAGTAGTTTTGGCTAGCTGGCATGCAACATGAATTACTTATGTAGGATGGTTCATATGTAGCATTTCTTTTAAAATTGTATTTGATAATAACATGCTATGGGAATTAGTGTTTGTGTTTGTTTCTTACTATAGGAGGTGCCTTTCTTTTGATATTTGGGCTATAGGCACACAGCAGCCCTAAGTTCAGTATAGTGTATCCATAATGATTTCTTTATAACATCTGATGCGATCTAGGAGACTAGAAAAAAAATCTCTTTTGTGGCCCAATTTTTTTAACTTTCATAACAATTATCGGAGCTGAATGGAGAGATCTGTGAATGGAATACATCTTTCAGCTGAAGCTTTTATTCAAAGCAAGGATTTAGGGCTTATTTATACTAGCCCCAAACCCTAGACTCATCAGACATCCACTGCTGTCTGTCTCCATTACATATCGTGACTTCCACTGAGTATCCTGGGGTTTCTGGGTTTTATCTGATTTTGCCTAGAAAAAACTCCGGAATATTCTTGGGCTTCATGACCATCTATATAGCTGGATCAGGTCCAACTTGGCCTAGTCTCCTGTCCAGATAGATACTTCACCATCAGTCTTTCCCTGCACCATATAAGTTTTATATGGTGACTATTTAATTTATTGTTTTTGAGTTTATGGGATCAAGCATTTGCAGAATAGACTGACTTGCTGGGAAAGATAATATTTTTAATGCAATGGACTGCTTAGGATGACAATTTGAACCAGCAAACCGTTTTAATGTATATTTATAACTGTTTTAATTCGTGCCAATTGTATTTTATGCTATATATTATTTTGTGTTGGCATTGAAGAGTGCCTGTTGGTAGCATACCTGAGTCTCCCTTCCGAGGTTGAGAAAGATGGGATATACATGCTCCAAATAAATAAATAAATTTATCTGTTGTTTGTGTGTTTTTGGCACTGAATATTTGCCTCTTTTATTGGAAACTGCCCCGAATACTCCCAGGGAGATAGGGTGGGGTACAATTATTATTATTATTATTATTATTATTATTATTATTATTATTATTATTTGAAACACAACAAGATGAGTCCACAGCAAACAAGATCACTGTGCTGGTTGTTGTATTGAATCACGCGTCAGACCCTTCCCAAATGTGTAGGACTGTGTAATGCACTCATCCCTGTGTTGCCAGTGCTGCTTCCTAATGGTCACAGAGCTCTGTGCAGATACCTGCCCATTGTGGTCATGGATACCTGAGCAGGATCCAAGCCTGAAAAGGATATGCGATTATTCTGACATCAACAGATACACCACAATTGCCAGGCACTCTCACACAGCTGTATGGCTGGAGAAGAGTATTGGCAGCAACTGTCCAGCAAAGCTGTTGTGGTCCTGATCCATCTGCTTGGAGTCAAGGTGGCTTTACATTAGATATACTTATTGGTCAACTAATTTGAGTTTGTAATTAAGCTCCAATTACAAATAAAACAATTGCATGCAATTTTAAAACTGTTTTCATTCTAACACTACAATTCATTCTGCAGGCAGTGGAGTGCTTGCCGTGTTGCTAGTTGCTGTATTTCTAGATCCAGTCATAACGCACCAACATGAGACTGAAGAAAAGAAGACATCGTCCTTTTGGTCCACTATCTTGTCCACATTCCAGCATCATAAAGACATACGCCAGTGCCTCTTGATTCCACTGACCTTCTATAGTGGGCTTGAACAAGGATTCCTTTCTAGTGACTACACCAGGGTAGGAATGCCTCACATACCTGAGTTTCTAAATGAACACATGACAGTAGGATTCAGATTCAAGAGACTAAAAACATCAGTGGAAAGACATTTTCCTATTCCTAAACCATTTGCAATACACAGGTCTTTTTCATAACTAGACATATGTACATGTGTCCCCAACACATGTCTTGTGAGTGTCCTGCAGCAGTATGAAAATGCCTATATTCAGCAATGACATAAAAGGCTAAGCATACACAATGACTATGACCATGAATATCCATGAATGGCTGACCACTCATTCTTGGATGTTGCCACTTCGGACTGTTTGGGTGAGATATGATGAAATGATTGTTCCTCTCAATGGGATAGAAGTGACGTTTATGAGAGGATCCCTTCCATTCACCAAATGGTTGTTTTGAATCTAACCCCATGTACATCATACTCTGGTGGTTATAGAGGCCAAGATTGAATAGTCAGTTGGCAACCTATTTGGATTATTCTATCCTACATAGATGTTTCCTGCTGCCACCCTTTCCAAGTTTTTAATCACTTTTGTATTTGACAGCATGCATAGTGAATGACCAAATCGTTGTCTCAGCCACACCATGCCAAAATAGGCACATATTAAAGCCAGGGGCTTTATGATGTAAGATGAGCTTGTCTACACTGCGTGAATATTTGCTCAGAAGGAGACTTAAAAGAAATCTTCAGTCTCAAAAGAGAATATTAAAATTGCTTCCAGCAGTAATAATATGAGGCTATAGTGTGTGTTTGTGTTTCTCTCCCTTCTCCCTAGGCCTATGTGACCTGTGCCCTGGGGATAAACTTTGTTGGCTATGTGATGATCTGTTATGCTGCTGCAAATTCTATCTTCTCCATCTTTTTTGGAAAGATTTCCCAGTTCACTGGCCGAAACTTTCTCTTTGTTCTGGGTATGTAAAAGTGTGAGAGGCTGGATCTGTCAAGCACAGTAATCAAATTGGCAAACAAGAGGCTGTTCTATACCCACCCGTATATACACCCATGTCTTCCAGAGGGGGGGGGGGACCCCAAGCTTTGCTTCTACTACTTGGTTGTTACCAAATACATTGCCTAAAGAGAAGAGACTGCTGGTGCAGTAAGACAAGAAGAGAATGGGTATGGAAAACTAATAGCAAGTCCGTGGACACATGCCAATAAGCTGTAAGTGAGCATAGGTTTGCAAAAGGTAACTAATTCAAGAAACAGGAACCCCATCTAAGTAAGGGGATCCGATGTGGGATGATTTTTATGGATAGTAAGATGAGTGAAGGGAATAGGGTGTCTACAGTCATTAGACTGGGTGAGTTTGGGGAAGGGTGCTATTTCAGGTTTGGCTAAGCAGGATGTGTGTGGAGGAGAAGAAAGGAATAAAAAGGGGTCTGTCCTCTGTCTAAATCAAATAAAAATAAAATGGAAACCCCCTCCAGCAGTTCATGAGAGAGAGAGAGAGAGAGAGAGAGAGAGAGAATCAATTTAGGCCTTCAACAATACAAATACAATACAATAATCAATTGCCTTCGACAATACAAATTTAGGCTACATTTAAAGTTCTTGCAATCACTCACTAGGCAAAAGGGGAGAATGAGATTGGATGGGAAAACCACCCAGTGGGAATTCAATATTGGTGTTACAATTGCCAGGAAAACAGGAAGGTAAATTGGTTAATAGGTTTATGCATGCCAGGAAGAAAAATAAACCAGGAGCTGCTGTTTGCTATGTGACTGAAAATAACCTGATGCATCAAACGCCTGACTATGACAGGACACTCTCTTTTGTCCCTGTATTGCTTTAATTGAGGGGAATGTGTGGCTTTCAGTACATATTATTTTGCAATTAAAAAAGGAGCTGTGGATTATAAGACGTGTGATGCTAATGGGAAGCAAACCAAGGCAGGATACTGCAACTTTGGAACCGAATTATTTGCCCTATTGTTGTGGTGGCTTGTAGCCCTATTGTTGTGGTGGCTTGGATACATTGGGTTCTACATCATGTCATGCAATGTAATTTCCAATTAATCAAATAGTATCTTTCTAGTAGAGAATTTTCCTCTTATTATTAGTGCTTTTGAGAAGTCTCTGTTAATTATGTCATGTCTTTTGTTTGTTCTGTTTTTGGTTTTGATTATTTGTTTGCCTAGTCACTTCAGAGAGGGAGTCGACAGCACTGGATGCTTAGCATATGTGACACCCAGTGCAGATCATTTCCCTCATAGATTTCTAGGTGCTTAGCTACATCTGCATTTGGCCTGGTCCAGATGTTTTTGTGTTAACCCTGTTTTCCCCATCACACTATCTTTCAAAATGGGTTGGATTGCAGTTTCAATTACCCTAGTCAGATTTAGAGAGCTGTAGTATGACTGCATGAGGCAAATTAGCACTGCATCAAAATGTCCCTATGACATGATGCTATGTGGATCCCATGGCAGTCTCTCTCCCTGCCCCCCCCCCCCCAAATGATTCTACTATCCCTAGCTATTAACAACCAAAACCCACCAATAGTTCTCAGTCTTGCAACATTCCCACCACTTAGCTTAGTGTGATGGGTCCCTCATGATTTTATGCTGGCATACTGGCAGTTAAATGGCATCACAGACTGTATTGTCCTCCCCCTTTGTCTCAATCTCCTCCTTTCTATTTCCAAGCTGGTTGTTTTAGGTTTTTAAAAAGATTTTATAATTATATATATTTGCATTTTTTCAAAAATGCTAAATTTTCCCAATTTTAAAAATTAAGGAACAGCAAGCAGGGTTATGAGGGTATACAGAAGTACAACGATGGAGTCTCAATTTGGTGATGGAAGAGAGGTGCAATATCAAAGGTGCAGCTTGCAGCATGTATTCACTAACAATGATATTGTGACTGTAGTAGAATAACGGCTTTGTATGATAAAGTTTTAAATCTGGAAGGAACTTGGCTGATGTAGTTGTTTACTTATCTCTATGAAGGCCAAGTCTTCTTTGCTTCTCAATTCTGGGCAGCTCCAACAGGTAGTGAAGTGGACAAATGTTAGCCTTGGCCTAATGCCATTGAGAAATTCTTTTGTTTGCAGTGTTCTTCACTGTTTCTTGATGTTCTTTCCTTATCTAACAGGTGCAGTGCTCAACCTTGTTTGTATAATAACATTCCTGCTCTGGAAACCACATCCAAAGCATCTGGCTGTATTCTTCATATTACCAGCCATCTGGGGAATGGCTGATGCTATCTGGCAGACACAAACCAATGGTAAGCCTTTATCATGACAAAAACTTAACATAGTTGGTTTTTTTAATTAAAACTTCCCAAATCCCAATAATAATAATAATAATAATAATAATAATAATAATAATAATGTTTAAACTAACTTATGGTTTCAATAAAGGCAGAAAGAAATAGCAGAAGCATGGAAAGTGACATTTTTAAAGAGCAATTTATCCCCGTTAGTGTTTGAAATATAATTTTCCATTCCTTACACACATCAGTGTTTTATATGTGACTCAAGTTACCTGTTAATTTTCTCTAGGATTTTTGGAGAATGGGGTTTGAAGATTATTAAGAGAAAAATTCCATTCAGAATCCTCCAAGAATTGCCTTTAAAAGTAACTATAAAAATACAATAATATATTAGTTGTTTTGCTCACCTATTACTGTGCCATTATTTAACTAATTGTATTATTCATCAAATGTAATATCATGATCCCTTTGCTACCTTGGCAAAATACTTTTTGTAGGTAGCTCTGTAATTTGAAATTTGCAAGTTTTGAGAATGAATTCCATAATTGTGGAGCTAGCATCAAAAAGTCCCATGATATATATTTTTTTGTTGTGTCAGGAGCGACTTGAGAAACTGCTAGTCGCTTCTGGTGTGAGAGAATTGGCCGTCTGCAAGGACGTTACCCAGGGGATGCCAGTATGTTTGATGTTTTACCATCCCTGTGGGAGGCTTCTCTCATGTCCCCGCATGGGGAGCCGGAGCTGGCAGAGGGAGTTCATCCGCGCTCTCCCCATATTTGAACCTGCAACCTGTCGGTCTTCTTCTCCTGAAATATAAACTGCAGATCTAGATGTACATAGAAGCCAGAAGCCTAGGACAAACACTTTTATAGTGGTGTATTAGATCTTTTGCCTTCCATAGTGATATAATGCAAAGCTCTTTTGGTCCTCCAAAATAGCCTCCAATCCAAGCCCAACCCAAGACATTTTTTTTCTGTTTGAAGAGAAACATGATGTAATCCGCTGCCCAACACACATCCAAACATACCCCCAGTCTAAGTGTGTAGCAATCGAAGCTAGCCAAGTTGTTTTTGTGCATTAAGCCAACCAATTCTACAAGCTTCTTTATCTGAGTCTAGCATTAAAATAGCAAATGAAACAGCTAACAGTATACTCTTCTTCCATTGACACCTTAAGTCTGATCCCTGGGGTAGCCAATTCACCTTGTCTAGTGGGAAAAACAGTTCTGCTTCTGTCCGTAAGACTAGTAGAAAGATCACAAAGGATAACAATGGGTTATCCAAACACTGATGATGGAACCTTACACCAGTGGAAGAGCAGTGTATATATGTGCATGCTGACTTATAACAGCCCCTTGAATTTCATAGGTTTTTTTCTTAAGCATGGAATACTCAGAAGTGTCTTTGTTAGTGCTTTGCTTTGAATTCAGCATTTGATATTTATAGGTAGTCTCCCACTCAAGTCCTAACTATAGCTGGCCCTGCTTAGCTTTCAAGATCAGTCGAGATCTTGTGTGTTTGGATCTTGGCCAGGGAAAGCAGGAGAGAGGAGTTGTTTTTGCTCAAGGTACACATACATATCTCTGACCATCTCTGACCATGCCTTAGTTGCTTGGTGACAGGACCATTCACAGTGACAGCCAAAATGTGTAGATTGACTGAAGAATACAGTAAGATTCTAAAAAAATTACTACACAAGGTGAATGAAGTCAATAGCACCAGGATAATAGTGCCTTTGGTTGACTTCTCTTGAACAATGTCATTGTTCTTCCATTGTTGATGTGTGGAAGGCCTTTGTAAAAGCTATTCTTTTTACCAACAAAAAAAATATCCAGTAATGTCTTTTTTAGAACTTCTGTTGTGCTAGGATTTCATGTCCAATATACTGAGTGTTTTGGAGTGGCCAGTAGATGTGTGTTTTCTGTAAACATGGTGATTGAGGGAGGTCCAGCCCCTTTCCAGTTGATTCAGTCAGGAGTGTAATCAGGCTTTGCTTCCATGCTCTTTCGAGATATAGGCCATATGGTATGCATTAACTGTGCTACTGAGTTGAGTTCAGAGTGTAATCCTCCCCTCCCCTCACACACAAAGGACCCATTGCTGCTCACCACTTTCTCTTCCTCTTCTCCATCTTCTCCAGCTTGTTCTCGACTCTGCTGTCACTGCTAGCTCCCACAGAAGGCCTCAGAGGTAAAGCTCCCTTGCTGGATAAGTCAATAGAGGGCAGAACTGAGCTCTTTTTGTCCCAGCAGATCAACTCTGCTAAAACAAATCTACCACTTGCTTCTAGAGAAGAAAATACACAAAGATACACACAAAGATTGAGATGAAAGACAGGGAAGTGATTCGAAACACAGACAACATTGTCTTTAATTGAGTGATTGGCAGTTGCGATGTGCAATATTGGCTGTTGGCTGTTATAAACATATATGAATGTCAGGATGTACACTCCTAATATGACTCTTCAACCAATCTTTCTTCTTATCTGTTTGCAGCTCTCTATGGAGTTTTATTTGAAAAGCAGAAAGAGGCAGCATTTGCTAATTATCGTCTGTGGGAATCACTGGGATTTGTTGTCGCCTTTGGCTACAGCACCTTCTTACGTGTCTATGTGAAACTATACATTGTTTTGACTGTATTGTTGGTGTCCTTGGTCCTATATGAAACAGTTGAGTACCTGGAATCCAAGAATTCCCTTGGAACAGCCAACCCTGCAAGGCAGAAACCAGCTGAAAGTCTGCAAATTGATCTGGAAACTCAGTTGTAAGCCAGCAAGTTAACAGATGTAATGGCAGATACTAGTCCTGTGGTTAATATTATACATCGGCTGCCCAAAAATTCAGTGCTAAATATGAGCTGCCAGAAAATACAGTGCATGGCAAAAGTACTGGAAAATGGTGGTCACTGGTGGCTTCCATGTTGATGGAGGAATGAATCTCCTGCAGTAGGGTTTATTATATATAAAAGGGCTTCTGAAGGTGCTGAAGCTATTTGGAGGGATATGTTTTTGGAACCCTAGAGAATTATTTCAATATTTGGAGTAAAACTTGCAACTGATTGACTATTCCGCTTACAAAGATAAAACATCAAAAGTAAGAAAAATGAAAAGGGACTGATATGATTGATGAGCATTTAAGTGGTAATTTTCTTTTTGATAAGATTTTATAGAGCTTTTTGTACAGCAGAAAAGGTTATTTTTTATTGTAACTTCCGCATGTTTTCTTGAAGCATATCATGTATGTATCTCTGTGAATTCTTCATTTCTTACCTGTGGACATATTTGGCTATGCATATCTATACAGGATGATGGGACTTATCGTGTTTTAAAACTCAATGAAGTTGTTTGCTTTAGTCATGGAAGCTGGTGAAAGTAAGAAATAATAATCCTAAATGCATTTGAGAATAAGCTTTCAAATAGTTTCTAGAAGGCTCATAATGCTTTTGTTTACTTATGCAAAGCTTCCTTAATTCATTGGTTATTTCATTTTATATGTGAATATTTTTAATTTTGAATAAATTTTGAATTAAATTTTGAATAAAAGTTTGCTGAAACTTATTTTCTTTTATGAAGTATAGGAATCTAAAGGAATTCACTCCATGTTATTTCTGCTTCTGATTTTAAAAAAGTTCCGTTAAAGAAGAAATATCCAGGAACACATCTACTTTATTAACTGAGCTATACCTACTTCTGGGTCAACATATATAAACACTTGAGTATCACGCTCATCATTCCTAAGTCTTAGATACTTGACATTTTTCGCTAGTATTGGTCATCATCATAATACTTAGTAGGACTATATAAAGATGTTGCTTTAAATAAATATGGCTCTTTGCATTCACTGGCTAGAAAAGTAACATGGTTAAAATCCTTGCTCAGTCATAGAAACCTACTGATGACCTTGAGCAAATCACTCCTACTCTCTTGGCCTCAGAGGATGGCAAAGACAAGTAAAGACAAAACTGCAGCAATTAAACCACCATGGAAAACCAGCTTGCAACCATGGAAAGCAGTTATTGGTCAGTATGTTGAACATATGGAATAAGATCTTACATGGGGCAGGTGCAGCATATTATGCTCCACTCACACAGTCCCATCTTCTTCCTCTGCATGTTGTTAAACATTAGAAGGAGCCTGTGTTTCTGCGGCTGTATATCATTGGGGAAGAAATGGGGTGGCAGTTCAGATGATTTTATTTATTTATCGTGTCAGATAAATAAATAAGTGAGGAGGAGCTGAGGAGCCTTCTAATCAAGGTGAAAGAAGAAAGTGCAGAAGCTGGATTGCAGTTAAACATAAAAAAAAAAACCCCAAGATTCTGGCAACCGGACTGATTGAGAACATAGGGAGAAAATGTGGAGGCAGTGACAGATTTTGTATTTCTAGGTGCAAAGATTACTGCAGAGGCAGACTGTAGCCAGGAAATCAGAAGACGTTTACTTCTTGGGATGAGAGCAATGACTAATCTTGATAAAATAGTGAAGAGTAGAGACATCACACTGGCAACGAAGATCTGCATATTTAAAGCAATGGTATTCCTCATAGTAACCTATGGATATGAGAGCTGGACCATAAGGAAAGCTGAGTGAAGCAAGATAGATGCTTTTCAACTGTGGTGTTGGAGGAAAATTCTGAAACTGCCTTGGACTGTGAGAAGATCCAACCAGTCCATACTTCAGGAAATAAAGCCCAACTGTTCATTGGAGGGAAGGATATTAGAGGCAAAGATGAAGTACTTTGGCCACATCATGAGAAAATAGGAAAGCTTAGAGAAGGCAATGATGCTGAGGGAAATGGAAGGAAAAAGGAAGAGGGGCCGACCTCTTGGATAGATAGTATTCTTGAAGTGACTGGCTTGACTCCGAAGGAGCTGAGGGTGATGACGGCCAACAGGTAGCTCTGGCGTGGGCTGGTCCATGAGGTCATGAAGAGTCAGAAGTGACTAAATGAATAAACAACAACATTGTGTCAGAAGCGAACTGAGAAGCAAGTTGCTTCTGATGTGAGAGAATCGGCCTTCTACAAAGACGTTACTCAGGGAACACCCAGATGTGTTACCATCCTGTGGGGAGGCTTCTCTCATTCAGATGATGAAGCAGCTGGTCTCAGATCAGAAGAGGGAAGAAACAAGGATGAACTCATAGATGGTATGTACTTTTGTTTCCTTCCCCTCAGAACCCAGTCCAATTGCATCTTTCTTCTCTGACCTCCCGCTTCCTCCCTTTATTACCTAAAACCACCACCACAACTAGTTTGACAGCAGCCAGAGTAAAGTTTTGAATGGGGTACAAACAGCTCAAAAATACTTCCATACATGTCACTTCAGTTATATTTCCTATAGTCTGACTTAGTACAAGAAGTCCCCGAGTTACAAACATCTGACTTACAAAGAGGTCATACTTAAGAATAGGGGTAAGTCAACAGGAAGTGAGAAAAAAGCTAGCCATAGAAAGGGAAAATCAATCCTGAAAGAGTTATAATGCGGGAAAGGGGTCTCAACTGAAGCTTTCTCACCAACCCTTGTTTCAAAATCTAGTTATCACTTGTGACCTCATAATACCTGGCAAATTTCGGTGGCAACTCCAGTTTTGCCGCATTTTTGTCTTGAAGCCTGCTGGTTTCCACTACAAGTGGAAGAAGTACTTCCCGTGTGGCTCCAAGGCAAAACTGTGGTGGAGCCAGAGTCGCTGCTGAAAAAACCTGTCGGGGGTAACATGGAAGGCTTCCTGTGTTGAATTGTCCTCAATGGGGCAGACACTTCCTCCCATGTGATGAGGAAGTTGGAACAGTATGAGGCACAGGGCGATAGGTCTCCACATCTCCTGGGTGGGCACTGCCAAGATCGCTGTGGTGTGCAGTGATCCATGGTGATTCCGGCAGCACATGCGGCAAGGTTGAGTGACAGGTAAAATCTTCTGAAAAGGGGCACAGACAGCAAAACAAACACCACAGGGGGTTAACTCTTCCCTATGCTATCCAAATCTTATATCTATATATCTATATACGCACACACATATAGCTGGAGTTACACTTAAAAATGTACCTGTTCTGACTTTTGTACAAATTCAACTTAAGAACAAACCTATTTAACCTATCTTGTTCATAACGGGGGGACTACCTTTATTAGTTAGCTAACAATGTCACTAACAATGAAAGTATTTGCAGTCTCTCTGTTTAGATATGCTACTAGGCAACTGTATTTCAGTCTTCTAACTGGTTTCTCATTTGAATGATCCGGGGAAAAGAAGCAAGCTGGTGTGAGTTCACACAGCCCATACATTCCTCTCTAAAGCCTCCAAAGGCAGTTCAAATGAAGAATATGCCAAAAGGGCACCAGATTAACAGGGCATACATTCCCATAAGAAAAAGGTATGTAAATGCCAGTCTTCTGTAACAAAAATTATAGTCTTCACAAACTGCAAGAGGAAGGGGGTTAAAAATATGTGTTGAGAGAACAAGTGGGCAAGTGAGAAGAGAACCAGGAATTATATGATCACAAAATGGCCATTTTTATTGCTTGTAGTTGTAGAAGCAGAATATTGTAATGGATTCGCCAGAGGCAATTAATGGCTGAGGACACCACTTGCTGACAGTGTGCATTTCTATTATTGGAAGCAGAGCCTCTGCTGTTTGTGTGCCAAAGTTGTTGGAGGTACCAATAACTATAAGTTTGTGTTATCATTAATTTACTTTTTAATTCACATTTTAATTACATCTTAAGACAGCCCTGGATGTTTCAGAAGGTCTTCAGACTGCTTTGTCAAAGAGTGCTGGTGTCTTAACAAATTGTGACTTCAGTATTCCATAACACCGGGCCATGAAAATCAAAGTGGTGTCAAACTGCATTGATTCATGTTACTTACATTTAGTTACTTTTCTAGCTAACAATCAATAGCATATAACATCAGTTTTTATCCTTTTCCTTGCCATATCCCTCCTTTACTTATATTTTATTGCTTTAGATCAGCAAGACTTAACTCAATATTTAAAATCTTAAAGTGCATCAGATATTTATTGCAGGTTGTTTATCATAGGTCTTCAGATTTGGCAAGATGGAAGAAATGATTACATGCACATGCTCCTATTGTTTTATTGTTATTGGGATTATTCTATAATAAAAGTAATAATAATACGTGAACACTGAAGCATGACAGATTAATCAATGTTAATTAAGAAGAAGCTTGGTGCTGCATTTCATTTGTAAGCCTTGTCATATTAGGCATAATTTGTATTCTTAGTTCTTACTATGTTTTTCAAGGGATTACCCTTCTCCATAAGATTTTTTCTTTCATTTTTCAAATTTCTATTATTGCAAGGAGTGAGACTTTGGTAACCATCTACAAGTATTTGCTGTCTCTGTATTCCTGTGGTAACTGCCAGCATCTTTTCTTTAGATTTCTAAACTGCAATACTAGAAATCTGGGGACTAAAATAATATTTTGTTGGGAATTAGAATGATCTAATTTTGCCCTCTTCCTTCCCTGCACCCCTGAATTGATGTCCACAAGCTACTCCCAGGGTTCCCATTTCAGGCAACTGATGTGGACTGTAATGAAAAGGCAGCACATTCTAATTATTTTTATTATTATTTATTATTTTCAAATTTATCTTCCAGGGAAAAAGGCACTTTTGAAATTTTCAGCCTCAAGTGCTCAAATAATTTGACCAATTAAATGTGACAGAGATGAAGTATTTATTGACTACTGCAATACAGGCCATAATATATATTGGGGTTAGCCCTGCTTAGTCTCAAATGTATACTGTATATGGACATCACATTGAGATCCGAAGTTGAGGGACAATGGGGGAAACAGTTACCCCACGCCATGTTTGATTAACACTTTATCAAACATTCTGACTCAGATACTACCTCAGCCCTGTTGGCTTGCCACAAATTGCCAATGCTTTTAATGTTTTAATTGTTTATTATTACTAGACTTATTAGTTAAATGTGTCTCAAGGTCTTATTTATATGCTTAAATTTTAATTTAATTATTTTGAGTTGTTTTATAAGTACACCTTAATGTTGTTTATTTTATTGTTTAAGATTTAATCTGTTTGTTATGCTGGCATTGAATGTTTGCCATTTTTTTTATAAATCGCCCTGAGTCCCCCTGGGAAGATAGGTTGGGAAAATAAATAAATAAATAAATAAATAATATTATGCATCACCCAGTGCACCTCTTACCCCATCCCACAGGGGGAGGCATCATTCTCTCTCCCCCCCCCCCCCCATTCTTCCTTATGGAACATGGGAAGCCTCCCGTGTTCCCAGGGAAGTGTTCTAGCACACTGCCAGGAAGCTTCCACAATGGAGCCCCACTGAAAGTTGCCTTATGTCATCTGATGGCATCCAGTGGGCTCCATGAAGGAAATGTCTGGGCAGTGTCCTTACTGCATGTGATGAGATGGTAAGAGTGATCTAGCCTCAACGCAATGGGCATGATCAGGCCAGTGTGAGAGGGACATAGAAACAGAATGCTGGAGTGTATGATGGTTCCTATGGCGATTCAGAATCAGCAAAACATACACTCAGTTTCATTTTAAAAGGTGGAAGTTTAGAATGGAAGTTTTAGCAAAAGATACTTACAATGTCCCTCTGGCAAAAGACCCAATGTGAATTGGAGGAAGAACAGATTTGCCTGGTTACCGAGAAAAAATGGTAGGGAAATCTCTCCTTTGATGGTCTTGACCTAATGTAAATGCTGACATTGAAGGATCTGATATCTTCTCAGAGAAGCTAATAGGAAAGGAAGGTTATCGTTTAACTTTTTTTGTTTTCCTTGTTTTTGAAACTGAGCAGTAAACACATGGAGGTATTATATAAATATAGTGAACAAGCAAGTAAGTTGGTCTTTTCTTTTTCCTGTAATGGACTTTTTCTCCCAGAGATCAATAAGAGAAGCTTTGCATGGTATAGACCGTATTATTATTCTCAAAACTGAAGGGGAGGTTTTGAAGAGCTTATGAATGAGGCCAGTTGGGAAGCCACCCTCTATCCCAATTTTTTTAGCATTTCTTTTTCCCATCTACACCATTGCTATTAATAACAATGACTGGCAGGATGTAATACACATTCCTTGCTCCTTACCAACTGTCCAATCTATTTCCATCACTAGGTCAAAAATAGTTTTGTCTCTACAATACCAGTTGCCTGCTGAGTGATGGTAACCCCACAAATTTTCTTAGGCAAGGAAATTGAGCCTACAGTTCCTGGTATTCATTTAGAGTATCCCATCAAAAAACTTACTAGGATTGTCCCTGCTTAGCTTTCAGGATCAGACAGCATCTGGTAACCTTAGGGTATTTAGGTCACAATATTAGACACTCATATAATACACAAAATTGATGAAGTACATTCAATGCCAGACTATTTTCCAGCATCCACATTTTCTCCCTGCCCCCATTGCCTCCCCCAAAGCCTAACTCTAACACAGAAACACTATGTTGGTTGTAAGTCTGGTAACTAGTTCAAAATGATAGCCAGGTAACCACTATAATATTGGTGGCTGCTGTTGTCTGCTACGATTAATACTAATAAGATGATAGTGTCAGTAATGTATCTGCATCAGTGTATAATTGTAGGATAAATGACAATAATACTGAAAAGTGTTTAGCAGGTAGGTGTGTAGAAAGTGATACATGATATTTACCGTTTCCATTTACTTTTGCATATTCACAGTAGAGAAAATCCCACAGGACTGCAGAGCCCACGGAAAGGTATTTGTTTTTAATTCCCTATAAGCTCTTCAGAGATCCAGCTGCTTTACTTTCCAAATTCTTGTAGATAGTTATAGATATTAGATAATGACATATGCCTGCTTGGTCCCCTGATGGAAATTCTATGAAACAACAGAAATTCTATGAAACAACTGAGTTTCTCTTGGGAGCTCAAATACAAATAATTTTGTAATGTCTTCTGTATTGGTGGCAAGATCAAATATCAGTCCTGTTACCAACTCAGATATGTTTTCCATCGAGCCAGAGCTTCCCCACATCTCCTATTAGACACCAGCATTACCCAAGACTAGTTTATACAACTTCCATTCCTGTCACTGTTTCTTACTGCTTGGAGAAGAAGCAGATACATCCCACTTTTCATATATCTAAGAGATGGTGAACCTACAGGTATTGTTTGACTCCAGCTCCCATGAACTCTAATAAAGCTAGTGGTCAGGGATGATAGGAGATGGAATTGAACACCATCTAGAAGGCCACAGTCCTTACTCCTGATTAATGTAACATTTGATGTGAGTTCTGCATCCTTGTAGGACAAAGTTAGCCAATCTTTTATCACTTTGGGGAGAAGAAAGAAACATAGGAATTAAGCCTCTACAGAGAACATGCTGAAACAAGTTGGGCTGGGACCACATCTGGGTTGGGACCACGTGTGCTTGCCCTCCATGTTGTACCTGCTACTATCAGAAAAAGGTGCCCATATGATCAAAAAGAAAGAGTCACCCTGAAAAGTCACCCTGGGCTGCATTAAAAGGAGTATAGTGTCTAGGCCAAGGGAAGTCATGATTCCCTTTCTTTTCTGATTTGGTCAGACCTCCCCTGGAGTACTGTGTCCAATTCTGGGCACCACAATTCAAGAGGGATATTGACAAACTGGAATGTGTCCACTAAAGAAGGGTGAATAAAATGATCAAAGTCTGGAGACCATGCCCTATGAAAAGCGCTTTATAGAGCTGGGGTATGTTTAGCCTGCAGAAGAGAAGGTTGAGAGAAGACATGATAGCCATGGTTAAATATTTGAAAAGATGTCATAAGGAAGATGAAGCAGGCTTGTTTTCTTTGTAACTACATAGATAATGCTGCCATCAATTCTTTATAATTTTCTGTCTAAATCAACTTCAATGTGTGAACAAAGTAAGATCTCCATTGATATGATCCAAACCAGCCATTAATTATTTCTACCACTGCTTCCTCCCTCTCTCCCTTTGCTTTTTAGAAATTAAATGCTTCACAAAAGCAGAAGGGGTTCATTCAGGAAGAGTCACAAAACCACTGGTCTTCTGGCTACATGATGGTGTTCCTGCATTAGTCCGTGAAGTTTTACTGGAACGTGGATGGATTGAGTATGATGAACATGAGCAAGATCTTGAAGA
The DNA here is from genome assembly GCF_037176765.1 of Anolis sagrei. Taxonomy (NCBI): domain Eukaryota; kingdom Metazoa; phylum Chordata; class Lepidosauria; order Squamata; family Anolidae; genus Anolis; species Anolis sagrei. The sequence goes on from NC_090021.1 coordinate 64,086,863, forward strand.
CTGGAACTTACACTGGCAAAATCACCCTTTCCGGATGAGAGACCACCGAAGCATAAAACCATGGCAGAGGCTCAATCACCATCCAGAAACCATCAGGATCACCAGAAAGGATTATTTAGCCAGGCATCTAAAACGGATGAAAGGGATTTATGGAACTTCATTGTATGCATTTAGTCCAGCAGCCTTCATCATGCCCAATGATTACACCAAGTTTATAACAGAATACACCAAGGAGAGACAGATACCAGGGAAAAAGCCGAGTTACTGGATCTGCAAACCAGTCAACAGATCTCGTGGAAGGGGCATACTCATCTTTCAGGACATTAAAGATTTTGTTTATGACTGCATGGTCATTGTGCAAAAGTACATCAGCAATCCCTTGCTTGTTTCTGGTTACAAGTGGGATCTCCGTTTTTATGTTTGTGTCACAAGTTTTTGTCCCCTCACTGTTTATACATATGAAGAAGGGTTGGTGAGGTTTGCTACAGAGAAGTTTGACCTTGGGTCCCTGGACAATGTTTATGCCCACTTGACAAACACCAGCATCAACAAATTTGGACCCTCATATGAAAAGGAGAAAGATGTCATTGGCTCTGGGTGCAAGTGGACTTTCAGCCGGTTCCGGGCTTACCTACGTAGCCGGAAGATTGATGACCTGCGCCTTTGGAAAAGGATCAACCACATTATTATTCTGACTTTGCTTGCCATCATTCCATCAGTCCCATTTAGCTCAAATTGTTTTGAGCTGTTTGGGTTTGATATTTTGGTAGATGAGAAAATGAAGCCCTGGCTTCTAGAAGTGAACCATAGCCCTGGATTGCGTTTGGACTGTGCCATCGATGCCACCGTGAAAAGGAAAATGGTCCATGACATAGTTGACTTGCTGAACTATAAGGAGTCTGATGCTCTGAGGAAAAACAAAGGGGCAAATAGGAAAGGTTCGTGCTTTCAAAGAACAGAGGCTTTGTGGACTACCCAAGCAGACGTCTCCCTCGATTTCCTGGCTTGTGCAAGAAGAACCAAGTCAGCAACTACTTCTCCATCTTCCTCTTTCTTGCAGATTGATAGAAGAGCCCGGACTGCCGGCCCAAGCAGTGCCTACCCCAAAAAAACCTTAACCTCACAACTGCGTGAAAGAATGCACATGCCTCAAACATCCCGGCAATCCAAATCACCACCTAAAAGCATACCAATGTCAAGAACGGGTTGCTCACCATATGAACCTGTTCACCCTTTCTGTTCATTTAATTCAACTGAACTCTTTACTCAAAATCCTTCCTGCCCTCCCTATTTCCTCTCAGATAAAGACAAAAGACCATTCACTCGAGTAGGTGATTTTGTCCTTATCTTTCCTTTCAACGATGCAGCCCTTGAAGCATCCAGGAATGGAATAAACATCAAAAATGTAATACAAGAAATACACAAATTAATAAGCAAGAAACTGCAACCAGAAAACCAGGAATTAAAATAAACTACTATTTAACAAACAGATAAAAGGAATGAGTGATCCTCTCCTCCATTTACATCAAAGTAAATTGTATGCCATGTCCTGCAAGAAGGGTAGAAACCACTTAATTTGTCTCTCACTAATAGCAACACTAGTTAGGTTTGATCAGAATCACAGGCCAAAACCATCTGGAAAGTCACATCCCCATTCTAACACTACCAGAAGTAGAGATAGCCAAGGTAGGCTACCAACTTCTCCAGGAACTCCACGGGCATCCAATGTCCACAGATTAAAACTGAAGAAGTGTCACTGTCACCCAGACATGGAAAAACCATCCAGTCATGGAATGTTAAAAAAAAACATTTGCATTTATGCCACCAGAGTCCAGCAAATGAATTCAGTTAATGTGGGTAAAAATATGAGCAATTGCACACTAGAGAGGTTTTTTTAATGCATCTATTGTAAATACTTCAACATTTTGAATATGTGAAAACCAGGGCATATGTCTCCAAACAACCTTAAGACTCTGGGTAAGATGGCAAAAGTTATTAAGGAGGAAGAGCATACAAGACAGGAAAGGCTAGACCACTTTGCATTTGCCCAAGTCTATTGGGAAGGACAACATTCCACTGCCTCCTCACCAGTCTGCTGTTTAAACTGAATGCAAAGTCCTTTTACACTTTGAATTGAACTTGAAATAAGACAGGAATGAAGGGGGACAGTGAGAGGAGGGGAGAGAAACTGGAACATTTTAAAAGCCTCTGAACAAATGGAATAACAATATTTAATTAGGATCATCCCTGGCACATCAAGACAGTTGGAGGGTATGCCTAGGAATGGTGGGGTGGTAAAGGTAAAAGTAAAGGTTTTCCCCTGACCTTAAGTCCAGTCGTGTCTGACTCTGGAGGTTGGTGCTCATCTCCATTTCTAACCCAAAGAGCCAGTGTTGTCCATATACACCTTCAAGGTCATATGGCCAGCATGACTGCATGGAACACCGTTACCTTCCCACTGGAGCAGTACCTATTGATCTACTTACATTTGTATGTTTTCAAATGGCTAGGCTGGCAGAAGCTGGGGTTGACAGAAGGTGGGGTGGTGGTACTACCCAATCCTAGGCACTCAGATCACACAACAACAGAAGGAGCCCAAGTTTTGTCAAACAGTTCAAATTCCTCAGATGTTAAGACACTTTTAGGCCTACAATTCCAAGAATCTCCCAGCCAGCATAGCTACTGGCTTTCCACCTAGATGGCTCCAAGTGCACACTGGGACCAAACTTCTCTCTGTTCCAAACTTCTCTCTGTTCTACTACCCTCACATGCTTGTCCAGTAAGGAAAGAGCCTTTTCAGTGGCTGTTTTGAGACTATAGTACAAGCAAATGGAAAACTTGGTTAGACCTCTCTCTGTTTTTTTTTCACCTGCAGGCAAAGACTTTCTTATAAACTAACCTTCACTTTTTAATTAGTTGAGACACAATGATATTCAATGCATCTTACTGTAATTGTTTAATATGTCATATGTGCTGGGTGTGTTTTGTTTTAAATACTACCAGCTATTCAAAACTACTTTTTGTGGGGTTTAGAAGACTACAGGATCCTACCTAAGTCAAAGAGATATTTCTTCAAGTCAAATAGTTTGGATATTGGGTTGTTGTATGTTTTTTCGGGCTATATGGCCATGTTCTAGAGGCATTCTCTCCTAACGTTTCACCTGCAGGAAAGAATGCCTCTAGAACATGGCCATATAGCCCGAACAAACCTACAACAACCCAGTGATTCCGGCCATGAAAGCCTTCGACAATACAAGTCTGAAGACAACAGGGTGGTCCCTGGCAGCCCCCAGGACACACAGAATTCTCTCCTCTTAGCATCTTGTTTCTCTCTCCTAGCAGCAACTTCCTGGACTAGGCTGCCTCATCCTACATAAGATGGGGTAACTCAGAATAGACTAAGCTCTCCAGCTTCATAGGGAAGAAAGCAAAGTGCTGATCCCTCCGCAATGTTTGAAGCAGAAAGGGATGCTGGCGGGAGCAATACCTCCCCAGTTGCAGCTCCAACAAAAAGAGGAGGGGGGAAATTCAGAGATACATATCCTATGATGCTGGCTTCAATTTATGGTAACCCTATGAATGAAAGACACCGTCCTAAAAATATTCTATAATTTGCTTAGGTATTGCTATGGCTTTATTAAATCAATATAATGTGCCCTCCATCTTTTCCTAGTCTTGTTTACCTTTTGAAAGAGACCTGTCTTTTCATGATATCTTCAAATTACAGTAACATCAATTGAATCATTTTAACTTTTAATAATACTTGAGGCTTAAGTCATTCTAGGGCCCATTTATTTATTATACCTTAACCACATGGCAGAAATATAACTCAATGGGAACAAAAATGAACAACTGTAAACACATCATATTTATTTACATCAGTGCACTTAAATCAGCAAATAGTAGAAACAAACATCTATGTACAAAGTCTAGTCCATTACTGACATTTTTTGAAAGACACATGTCAAAATGCACATTTAGTAATTTCTAACTTCAATTCCATGGAAGCATCTCAGTTATGGATAGATATTAATTCTTAAGATCATGATTTAACAGCTGAAAAGATATATTACCTATTACATTGATCACTCCCAATGTGTTGTGTTAGCTCATCAAGAAACTGAAGAGAAGGCAAATAAAGGAGAGAATGGCATTCAGGAAAGTAAAAAAAAGCAGTAGATTTTCAGGCTGTACTCCATTTGGGTGTGTACACTTTTCAAATCCCACCATAATCTTGGAGTAAGCAAACCTTTCACATAATTTTTGCTGAAACCTAACAAATTGAAAATCAATTCCTTTTTCGATATTAATATTTCTGATTCAATTAATGAGGGACAAATGAATGAAAAAGTATAGAGGGAAATCATAGGAAGGAGGGAGCAAACAAGCCCTATGAGGAGCGGCCTAAAGAGTTGGGCATGTTTAGCCTAAAGAAGAGAAGGCTTAGAGGAGAAATGATAAGTCATGTATAAATATGTGAGAGGAAGCCACAGGGAGGAGTGAGCAAGCATGTTTTCTGCTGCCCTGGAGACTAGGACGTGGAACAATAGCTTCAAACTACAAGAGAGGAGATTCCATCTGAACATTAGGAAGAACTTCCTGACTGTGAGTAGTTTGAGAGTGTTGTAATAAGTTCTGCCATGGAAACTGGGATATGTTGCAATGAAAACTCCAGTCACCAGAACATGAGGAAGAACTTTCTGACTGTAAGAGCTGTTCAGCAGTAGAACTCTCTGCCCCGGAGTGTGGAGGAGGCTCCTCCTTTGGAGGCTTTTAAACAGAGACTGGATGGCCATCTGTCAGGGGTGGTTTGAATGTGATTTTCTTGCTTCTTGGTAGGGGGTTGGACTGGATGGCTCACGAGGTCTCTTCCAACTCTATGATTCTATGAAATGACCCAAATATGATCCTCTGTAGTTTAATAATAACAATACAACGTTAACAGATTCTGCTGTGAGCTGCTCTTACATTACTCTTAACCTTTTAGGGTAAAATGATTTCTGGTTTGTTTCTAGATGTAATGTAAAGTAAAAAAAAAAATCAATTGCTCGTGATAATTCAGTAGAACCTGCAAGGAATGTGATATTTTTGCTTTGTTTCTTTCAACAGATGATTGTAACTTATCAGACTATTGTGGCAACTGAGCTTACTGTTTCCAGGCTTCACAGAGCACATCTCTGTCTCTTAAAAATATCTTTTTTGTAAGTTGTCAGTTTAAAATAAGAAAAGAAAATATGTTTATATACATATGTTAACATTTTTGGCATCTTGAATGAATTTTTTCCCCGAAAGACAACACAGAAATAAATTAGAAAGCAACATGACACTAAAAAACACCACCCAGAGGGATGACTCATTTCTTATCAAGGAGGATGGTCGCCTTTTTGTCTTTGATCTGAACATGCCCAGAAGAATACTTGGTTTCTTGCTGGTCGTTAGCATAGAAAGTCTTTACAGTGCCATCAGGGTACTCTCTTCTTGTGGACACAGCTGTGTGAATCTCCTTTTGCCCATTACAGAACTGGATGGTTTTAACTCCACTTCTGCAAAGCAATAAACAAAATATCAAACTTGAAATCACTAGTGACCTCAAGAGTATTTTCATGGCATGAGACAGCTAAACAGCACACACTTTCATCATAAAAACAATAATGGTAAAACATCTCAGCTACCCATCCAATCTAGTGTTGTGTTTCTGGCAGAAGCAAAAACGATATTCCTTAACATTCAGCCATTGTGGTTATAGGGACAACAAACTGCATTAATTCTACAGTGCAGATGCACCCATAAGCCAGTGTATAGTTGTTGATTTGCCTCCCTCCCTTCTTCAATCATGCAGAGCAGTTGGTCTCTATGACCATTACAATAGAAGCATACTATGTCCATGTGCTTCAGAAGCAGAGTTGGGAAAGTTAATTTGTTGGACTTTATTACATGCAGTCTCTCCCCAGTCATGCTGGATGTGGAGAGATTGTATAAGTTGCTCACTCCAATTACTTGCAATTGCTCTTGATGGGGACGAGGGACAGGACATTTTTGGCAGTGGTCCCACACCTGTAGAACTCTCTTCCCAGCGAGATCAGGTTGGCATCTTTCCTCTTTTCTTTCAGAAAGAAGGTTAAATTGTGGTTCTGGGACCAGGCCTTTGGACAGCAAGCATGACAGCACTTTGGATGTTGAATCGGACTGGAATTGGCTATATGGATTGATGATAATGTTTTTAATGTGTTTTTAACTTAATGTTCTATTTACTGTTTTAAACTGTAGTTATATTTGTTTATATTTGTATTATCTTGTGGCATTGAATTGTTGCCGGTGTAAGCCGCCCTGAGTCCCCCCCCCCCCCTTGAGGGTTGAGAAGGGTGGGTTAGAAATGTGGGAAATAATAAATAAATACTGGCAACTATAATCTACAGAAATAATTTTCACAAGCTCTGTTAAGCAGCAAATGGCCATACAAAATCACTCCTTATTTTACACGTAGGATCACTGCTCTCCCAATAAAATGGTGGGAAAGAGAAGAAAATGTTTATATATAAGTAAATCGAGGATTTCCTCTTGCATGCAAGCTCAGTTTCTATTATGCCCTAGAATTGAATCCTGGCAAAGGAAAATCTATAGGAAACAATTGTGTCAGTATTGTCCTTTCAGAAGTTTACCAGATTCTCCAGTCTGGTGAGTATTGATTATCGAAACTATCCACGGGATTCCAGAAATTTTAGTTCAATAAGTTATTTCGCCACTCTGTAGTAAATGATAGGCTGAAACAACATTTTATCAAACAATTCCTTCTTTCTACTGCCTGATTTGTGTCCCTGTTTATTACTTACTTCTCTACCTTGACAACAGTACCATCTGGAAAAACAGTTTCCTCAAGACCCCCATCATAGCGCCGTTTCACTGTCTGGTCTGGAAATACAATTTCTTCAGTGCCATCAGGGTGATACCTTTCTATAGAAAATAACATAATTAAACTTCTCTAATTAATCTAATTAGATAATTAATCTAATTAAACTTAGATTTTGACATATCACAAGGCAATGTGACTCACTGGAAAATGCAATGATGCTTATTAATGGAAGTTATAAGGAAAAGAGGGTGACGACACTAATTATGGATTGATTGAGTCAAAGAAGCCATGGCCCTGACTTTGCAAGACCCAAGTAGGGCAACTGAGGATTGAATTTGTGGAAATGTCTCATCCATAGAGTTGCCACAAGTGTAAAACAGCTTGACAATGAAGAACATACATCTCCATAGAAAACTGTCTGGCCATGACTTCTCAATGAGAAAATGATATATAGAAAACACACACACATAAAACAATTATTATGTTTAATAGGCTACAAACAGGCTGCCTGCTTTTTCTCCTAGGGCTCTTCTACAATGCCATATAATCCAGGTTATCAAAACAGATAAATTGAAATTATTGTGTTCTTTACTGTTTCAAGATAATAAATAAATTATATCTGACTCTGCACTACTCTCCAATACAGAAATAGTTGGTTTCAGGTTATATTAATTAAACTACATTGAATTTGTTTGGTTTTTTTGTGGTTTTTTTGTGACTAACTCAAAAGTTATCACAGGAGTTTCTTGTCAAGATGTAGAGACGTTTGAAGGTGGCAGATTCTTTTATAAGAAGGCACTCTGGGGCCCCTTCTACACTGCTAGATAAAATCCAGATTATCTGCTTTGAACTGGATTACATGGCAGTATAGACTCATATAATCCAATTCAAAGCAGATAATGTGGATTATTTCATTTGATCACTATCACAGGAAATATTTTAGCTGAGTAGAGGTGGGCACCAACTCCTCCAAATGTTGATAGGACTCTTACTATCATAAAGATATCCAACTTCCAGTTGGGATAAAAGCATCATCAGTTGCTTTCTTTCATCTTTCCTATTTTTCCAGCTTTACAAAAAGAAACTTACTATTCTAAATCGATATTTCCTATTTGGATCATGTTTTGCTTTGTTGTGTTCCCTTCACTGTTTATTTCAGCTTCACTGTTTAAATATTTTTCCTTTCTTTATTCAAGAGACTAATTTCAATATTCACTCAATCAGCTATCAGACTCAGGAAGCATCTTGTATAAGCTTTGGACACGATTGGTATAATTTTAAAATAACAAACTTCTCAGAGACCTTAATTCAATATTTATTATCTGGGCCGAACCCTGTTTTTATAGGCTTAGTTGCTTTCAGCTTGGTTTCAACTTTAAGACCTCTGTCTTGTTGGAGTATGACATTATCTTGTATAAAATTAACAGGATAAATCTTCTTTAGATAACAAAACCTCTTAAGGATTGTAACCTTAGATCTTTAGCCTGAGTGTGTTTCCAGTCAGGACTAAAATTTGTTTTAAAAAACTCGCTTTGGCATGGATTGAAGTCCGAATGCTTCCAAAAACACCCATTCTGGGGCAGGGGTGTGTGTGGATACATGTCATCCTGATTAAAATTGGGATGGCATGCGGTCACCCCAACCCCCCCCCCCCCATTTACCCCTCAAAGTTAAATAAAAAGTACCTAGTTACCATAAGTTCCCTCCTCATGCTTTCCTGGTGTGAAGAAATGATGCACCAGAGGAGGGACAAGGAAGAAAATCCCTCCTCACCCCCCGCCCCATCTTCAGGCATGTCATTTTCTCACAACAGGAGGGCACAAGGAGGGAACTTATTGTGGCCAGATACTTTTCACTTTACTTTTAGGGGTAAATTTGTGGCTTGGGGGAAAGGGTGGATGCCATCTTTGTCTTTCCTTTCTGAAAAACAAAGATGGCTGTGTAAATTGGGCCCAGGAATCGCGTGACATGGTCCACGGGTCGAAATCCCCACAGGGCCCACACCTGGTAAGACCTGGATCTTACCTTAAGATCCTAATCTTATGAGGTATTTAATGTATTCTGAACAAGCCAATTTATTCAGTTTGTTCCGAATGTATTCAATTTGGACGGTTCCTGTAAAACCAAGACAGGTCTCAGATATGGGTCTGTCTGGATGGGCCCTGAGAAAACAGGAACATGGCTTATGATCAATGGCGTTTTCCCTCCTCATTCTTCTTTTTTACACTGAAATGGCAGGGATATTTATTGTCTCCTTTAATACCCAGTACTTGAAAACCTTAGCATGCAGAATTAGACAAATTTTCAGGATCAAAAGATTTGTGCATGTCAGCTTAGAATTTAAAAACATTCTTTTTGCATGTGATATTTTGTTGTTCATTTCAAAGCCTAGTGCTCAGTCCCTTTTTGATGCAGTTGACCCTGTGCATCATGAATTACAACTGTCCCTTACTGCTGTATTGAAAACCTCTCAATAATCAAGGAAGCCCCAAAAGTGCACATACCAATCTGTTTATTAGGAAACTGCAGTATCTCCAAGCCACTTGGGAAAATGGTTCTGGTTGTTTCTGCATCTGCATAATAATAAACCTGCAAGAAGAACAGGAGGGGGATTCAGTTATCTCTACATATCTTAGTCACATCATGCAAACAGCTGTAAGATGTTTCCCCTTAAGTCAGAACCTTTTACATGACTGTCCTGAGTAGGCTTCACAATTGACTGACACAGGTATCAATTTCTGACAGATTTGGAAGGGATATGGAGAGAAGCAGTTCAAAGCTAGCACTTTAAAAATACACATCAGAAGATGTTCCAAATCAAAATGCTAATGTAATGGAAGTGGAAAGATAACTATAGTGTTTTCAGTGCAGTTATTTAGCACATGGCTTCAAAGCAGAATGCTTGACCATTCCACTTTTTGCAACACTGTTAAAAAGACCCTTGATTAGCATATCTTCAAAAATATATTTCACTCTTCTACCAGAACATCACTTGAATTTTGCAGTAGATATTAATGGCAGCATAAAATTCCACTATCATTCCTCTACCCCCTTGCCACACTTCTGCCATTCCTCACACACAGGGCTCTGTATATCCCTCAACAGTTCTGCATTGCTGCAGCATTCAGTATTGGAGCTGCAAAAATCCTTGACCATATCAAAGATTTAATTTTTTTTAAATGTCTTTATTGTTTAGAGCAAGAATGGTCAACATGTGAATTCTGGCACCTCTGGTTGAAGGCAACATGACTAAAGCCCATCTACTCAAAAGTATCCAGTTTTGCTACTAACCATCCCCAAATCACTGAGAGCAAAAGGCTTAGCTGGGCACCACTGGAAAAAAACATTTCTGCTTTGCTTCTTGACCAACTGCAAGCATTTTAGCAGAGCAAAAGATTCGGCAGCATGCATAGAGGTGGATTGACCATTGATTACAGAACTAAAAGTACTATTTATTATGGGGATTTTACTGTAGATTAGAAAGTTAACTAAGAACCAACTGCAAGTCTGTTTGCATCCTCTGAAGGTAGAAAGAGAAGCCTGGAATGAGAAGAAGTGGAGAAAGACTGAGGGCGCTTCCACACTAGATGTAAAAAAACGCATTTAAGGACATGTTTAAGTCCCCCCCCCCAAAAAAAAACCCCTCCTTGGCTTTCCTGGGAGGGGTGTCTCCAATGATGCATCATTTCCTTGTGCCAGAAGAGAATGAGGAGGAAGATAATAGCAAACTCGATTGACATGAAGGACCACACATCCAAGAATATTATAGGTCCATGCTGGAGGACCTAAAATGCCTAGAGAAGACATGGCTGATAAATGAAAGCACACATATGGCTCCCATGGATATGGGGGATCATACTGTATATTTATGTACCTGACATATGTATAGGTGGTGAGGATGTTAAAATGTCAGGGGTGAAGGAGTCTTTTCTTCTTCCCATGTTTAACAGAAGTTAGGCAAATTCAGAAAATTAAGCATTTCCACTATTACATTATTCAGCCATTTTGAGTAAAGAGGCTGACCTGTTTGACATACTGTTTAGCTCAGATCAAAGCACAGCTAAATATATACTTCTATAACTTTGTCCCAAATTATGCTATTCACAAACTAATTTAAACATTGTAAGAACAGTTAAATGTTCCAAGCAAAGAGGACAAACAGACAAAAAACCCACCACTCTCTGATCTGGCAAAATCTTCTTAATATCGCCATTGTAGAAAGTAACAACAGTTGTTCTTTTATCACTACCAATCTCCATTTTTGTGCCATTGGGGTAAATAGTAATTCTGCGACCATCCATGAACACCTGTTTCACCTTTAAAAGAAAGATGTGTGAGGCTAAAATTGTATTTTTTTAGTACTGTTCATTGTTTTGTCTCTCTTTTAAGGGAGAAAAAGCAATTTATAAATAATGTGGATAATGATACAGAGTCCTCCTTCAATCCTCCCTCCCTCACACAATATGCAATTTGCAATTGAGTTAAAAAAATACTTTGAATGAAACATATTCTTTTAAAACAGCTAAAAAAATTAGACATTCTATTTTTTTACACAGAAAATGTATCCTATGCTAAAAATGCTATAGTTTGAGGCATTTTCTGTACAAAATCTACATTTTTCTAAAACAGAAAATACTTTTAACGACTCATGAAAAATATTTTTTTCAGGCTTTCAAGATAGGGTGGTCAGTTAGTCCCAAAAAGTAATACATAAAAGTGCTCTCTACTGCCAGGCACGATCAAGATTGGTCAGTATGGTGAGGCCAGCATATATAAAGGCTTTCTTGAGTATCACAAGAGGGGAGTCTCTTATGGGGATGCTGAGCTCCTGAGAAACTGTTGATGGCTCAGAACTCCCCCAAGATTTTCCAACTTCTTTAGCATTATATGGTCAGTGTAGAGTGATATAACACAGTTTCATACTGCATTATATGGCAGTGTAGATGGGGCCTGAGTGCAGAAAGAGAGGGCTGAAATCCCATTTGCAACAGGACCACACAGCATTTGAAACTATTTCAGCAGTTACCAAATGCTTGGCAGATAAGTCTATTATGAGTGTGGCTGGTACTGTCTCTTCCTACCCTGTACATATTTTTTAAAATGAAAATAAAAATGGGGCTTTACTTTATAAACAAAAATGCCAGGATTCTGATGAGTCTTCCAGAGTTTTGGGTCCCTATAGTTTATACTGGGTTACATACCAGTTGTCCCTGAGTACAGAACTCAGTGTATCTGCAAGTAGTTGTCATCATAACCTAGGCTGTGATAGAACAGGGCACAGTATCTGCTTGAAACTATATTCAAGCAATTCCTAAGTTACAAGCACCCAATATACAGATGACTCCTAGTTAAGAGTGGGGGGGATACAACAGGAAGTGATCTACTCCTCAGAAGGAAAATTCACTCCTGAAAGAGTGATCATGGTGAAAAGGTGACAGCAAAATAAACACCACAGGGGTTTGTGATCCTTCTCTATGCTATCCAAATCATGCATGTGTGTGTGTATGTATGTATGCATGTGTATGCATGTGTATATATGCATATTTATATGTGTGTGTGTATGTATATGTGCAGGCGTGTGCGTGTATGTGTATATGTCTGTGTGTGTATCTCTATATAAATAAAAATGTAATGTTCGTTTGTGGGATTAACAGAACTCAAAAACCACTGGGGGAATTGACACCAAATTTGAACATAAGACACCTAACAATCCAATGTATGTGCTTCACTAAAAAAAATTGATTTTGTCATTTGGGAGTTGCAGTTGCTGGGATTTATAGTTCACCTACAATCAAAGAGCATTCTGAACTCCACCAATGATGGAATTGAACCAAACGTGGAACACAGGACTCCCATGACCAATAGAAACACTAGAAGGGTGTGATGGGCATTGACCTTGAGTTTGAGAGTTGTAGTTCACCTACATCCAGAGAGCACTGTGGACTCAAACAATAATGGATCTGGACCAAACTTGGCATGAATATTCCATATGCCCAAATATGAACACGGATGGAGTTTGAGGAAAATAGACCTTTACATTTGGAAGTTTTAGTTACTGGGATTTATACTTCACCAACAATCAAAGAGCATGCTGAACCCCACCAACGACAGAATTGGACACACTTCCCACACAGAACCCCCATGACCAACAGAAAATACTTAAGGCCACCCAATCCAACTCCCTTCACCAGGGCAAGAATACGTAATCAAAGCCCTCCTGACAAAGAGCCATCCAGCCATAGATATAGATAGATAGATATATAGGATTCACACACACACACAGTTATAGTATCATAGATTTGAAAGGGACTCCTAAAGAAAGACAATTCTATGTTGCATGTTCCAGAGTAGGCAAACCAGACAATCTCTACATCAACACTGACAAAGAAACAACAAGAAATATTGTTTACCTATAAACATAAAGAAATTACATCTATTAGAAACCAACAATTACTTTATTTTCCAGATCACCAGACTGGGCCACAGCAACTAGCAGGGGACAGCTAGTCTATATAAATAAAAATGTAATGTTCATTTGTGGTATTACTATTCACAGAACTCAAAAACCACTGGATGAATTGACACCAAATTTGGACACAAGACACCTAAGAACTTAATATATATCCACTCAAAAAAATGATTTTTGTTATTTGGAAGTTGTAGTTGCTGGGATTTATAGTTCACCTACAATCAAAGAGCATTCTGAACCCCACCAACGATGGAATTAAACCAAACTTGGCACACAATTCTCCCATGACCAACAGAAAATACTGGAAGGGTTTGGTGGGCAGTGTCCTTTGGTTTTGGAGTTGTAGTTCACCTACATCCAGAGATCACTGTGGACTCAAACAATGATGGATCTGGACTAAACTCTACAGGAAAGCTCAATATGCCCAAATGTGAACACTGTTGGAGTTTGGGGGAAATAGAAGCTTGACATTTGGGAGTTGTAGTTGCCGGGATTTATAGTTCACCTATAATCGCAGAGCATTCTGAACCCCACCAACGATAGAATTGGGCCAAACCTCCCATACAGAACCTCCATGTGGGCCACAGCAATGCGTGGCAGGGGATGGCTAGTATATAAATAAAAATGTAATGTTCATTTGTGGGATTAACATAACTCAAAAAACACTGGATGAATTTATATGAAATTTGGACACTACACCCCTAACAGACCAACAAGTGACCATCACTCATAAACCCCTCCCAAAAAACAGCAGAAAGGACTTAAAACCCCCCAAAAGCTAAATGATGATACAGCGCATGCGCAAAAATGACAGCTCCCAGCATCCCCTAGACCAGACCCTTTAGGGCAGGAGGATGCTCCAAATGCACTGCTTGCAAGCTCGCTTCTCCTTGGATTTCTTTGAGAAAATCCTAATCCATACATATTTCCAATTCTCCAGATAGATAAGATATGTAGATTAGGTAGTGATAGATAATAGATAGAAAGATCAATCAGGAGGACCCCTGGGAGTTACAGTTCAATAATAGGCAGAGAAGGAAGAAAGAAAAGGGGAGGGGAAGGAAGGAGGAAAATGGCTGTCTAACATAGACTGGCTAGTAAGGATTATATTTGAGTAGGTTGAATACATGTTCATTTTCATGCCCCCCTCCAAAAGGATCAAGCAACAAGAGAAGGGTGAAACATTGTTCCAAAGTAGCAAATGATTTCCAGAAGAAATGTGAAGGACAGACATACAATTCCTTTTAAAAGTTTCACAGCATGGGAGGCACCCTCCTGTCACTGACTTATGCAGATTTTAAATCTGTAGCTAACAAAGTTGCATTAAAAATTCTACTCTGCAAATCTGTATATATAAAAAAAACCAACATCCTGGTGATTTCTGATTCTGCAGGGAGAGTTGCAAACTGCACTTTGATGAATCACCATATGGCGGAGACATATGTTTGCAGCAATTGTATTTTGCCATAACATGACCCTTGTCACATGCATGCCAGCTCCACAGGAAGTTAGCTTTGTTTCATGCAGAGAGCTCCTGGGAAATCATCCAAGACTCTAAATGAGCAGATGGAAAGTGCAGCCCTGGTGAACATTTTTGGCAATGTAGGCACGTGCCACATGAATCCAGCTGTCTTGTTAGCACTTAGGGCAACCTTGTGCATTAAGACTGTGTACAAACACTAGCTTCCCTGCGTGACTTGTAGGCATCGGGCTTCTCTAATGCATCCTAAAGCTAACTACATACTATACACATAATAACATGCCTTCATTTTATATATATATATAAAATGAATATATATATATGGTAAAGGACTTAAAATCTGCATTGACCCAGAAAAAATACATATTTTGAGTGTTAAGTTGAGAAATACAGATGGCAATGTTGAAGGCATTTGAAGCAGAGAAGAGATAGGCAACCAAGATTTAAAGAGATACACACATCACACCCAGATAAGAGTTAAACAATTAATAGGCAAGGGCATTAGTCCAGTTCATTTTGTGGAAAGGTCTATTAATCAGCTTCAAATCCTAATTTAATTTCCCAGTGACACAATTTTGTACAATTTTAACTGCACTTAAGGCCTGTTTTAACAGTGGTTAAGGTGGATGGGTAAAATGTGGTGAAGATGAGAGGGAAGAATGTAATGCTATACTCCATTCCTAATTTCTTAAATATGCTTCAGGAATGCATTTCCATCATTTCAAAGAAATAACATACTGACATCCAAATTTTCAGTTCATTTGTCATTCAGTATAACCCATTACCTTCTTGCGGCAACACCAGAGGCACTCCAAGTGGCCAGATACTGGTCAAAGGACATTTAATCAGCTACCAAGTTTGCAAAATTTGTGGTTTTTTTTTAATTTGTTTGTTTGTTTTGTTCTGTTAGAAATGTAATACAATGTTCTGGTTGCGGATGACACGATAATGATTACCTAATTTTTATACTCATCTAAAATCTGTTACCTTTCCATCTGGATACTCTATTTTTTCTTTCACTTCCACATCCTCCTGGCTTTCATTACATAATGATGACTTTCTGGATAGTATTGATTTTAGAGGGGAGATCTAGCAACAATCAAATATAAATTTATTAGCATATACATTTCTGTAAAAAGTGTCATCCCCTACAAAAACTGGCAGAAGAGTTCTGATACTACATGCTTGGAGAGTATTGTGTCCTTTTCCCACTTTAATATTAAATCAAAATTCAAGTCTTCCTGTCTAACTGTGTTGTTTAGCTTAAACATATCACACGGCAAATAATCCACTTAACTCCCATGCAGTTAAATAGGGCAATTTAGTGATCAAAATTCCCCAGCTGTTGGCACGCGTTGTGCCATTTATGCAAAGTAGCCATCATAACCAAGAAGAGAGGAAAAAGTCCAAGTGGATCAGGTTGAATCACCAACTGGTACACTCTTGCCAACCCCATCATGTATAGGTATAGATAGCATAGGTAGAAAAAGTGTCAGGTAGGCAGTTTGTTGAGAGAACAAACCTTTCTTCCAGTATCCACAAAAGCAGGGCTATTTTCTGCTTGTGTTTTCTGGCCATTTAAGACTATACTGTTTCTTCTGGAGTCCATCATAGAAGTCACCTGTTCAGAGGGCTTCTTAGACCTCTGGGACCTTTTACAATGGATATTGTCTTTAATCTATGGAGATAATAAGCAGCAATCTGAATTCACACAAACTAAACAAGGCTACCCCAAAGCATTATGCTGCCTGCAGTAGAAGACAAAGCATTGATCTGTCCCCATTTACTTTCCTAAAAGCAATGTGTGTCAGTCACATTTTTTTTTCAAAATTGGCAATAAAATCATACCCTATACCACATCAGAGGCTATAAACTAGTTTGGGGGATCCAACCCTGGTAGAGCTGACCCTGGTCTAAAGAAGCCTCCTATATTAAAAGGCAGAAATCATTTCTGAATATAGGACACTAAGCAATGTCTCCTCCTATTTTTCCTGTATTCATTTGAATGTAGGATTTGAGGCATGTTCTTTGTGTAATAGATTATGTTTAGGGACTTATTACACCAGCCTGTTGTCTCATCACAATTGTATTTTTAAAGCAAATGGAAACATAAAATGATTGATTTCACATCTCATTACAACTGCACACTTTTGGCACTTTGTTGATGCAAATTCCTATGGCCAGTCTTCTACACAGCATCACTTTCCATGTGTGTTTGCTCACCCAGTGTGTGTGCCGTGTCCTCCTTATTTTTCCTTCCCCATATTTTACTGCAACTGTACAGTTGTGCAGTTTCAGCATTCTCATGAGACATTCCTTCATTTTGCAATATCAGAATTGCAACAGAAGAAAACTATTGCATGAGGAAGAGTGGTGAAAGAACAGCAATACTGAATCAGTGACCTTTTTTCAACAATGAAAAAGGCATGCCAATCATGATTCAAGAGTAAAATGATTATGGGAGAGACACAACATTGAGTAGGAGACCCCTTTCTAAGGCACTTTTATCCTGTTGTAAATGAGTTTTGCACATGCAGTTGTGAGTTCTGTTCTGCATATTAAAACCATAGATCAAACGGATACCATTAAATGGAAAGAAATGGGCCACAACTTTATTTGGTTACTGGTTTAAATAGGGTTGGCACCTGCATGAGTCTGGATTCAGGCATCAACCATCTGCATGTTGATCAATGAACCCACTGATCCAGCTTACTGCTGGATCCCATGGGATGGCCATCAAAGTGCTAGTTTGGTGGAATCTTAGTGTGGTCACACAGCTACCTGGGAATGTGTGCAAAACATCTGCCCTTGACCAGGCATGGCTGGCTCCCTGCCACACATTCTGTTCCCCCTCACCAAATTCCAATGGCATATATCCCTTGCTCACCCACTCCTGCATCCATACCAACCACCCTCACAAAGACGTGAAAAATATGGAACGCAAATCAGCCCAAACCTAGGGAGGGACAGTGAGATGAAGTTTGCAGAGAACTGTCTCTCCTTCACCTGACCAGAGTGAAAATGTGGCATGCAGGTCACTCCAGCCAAGATGTGGAGAAGTTATGCACAGATGAGAGTTGGCAGGATCACTGCAGCCCTCCAAGCAAGGTTCCTGGATGATGGGAACTAGCCAGGAAAAGCAGCATCAGGAAGCACCAACCAGGCTTCTTTCTCACCCGGCGCTGCAACTTCAGCTGCTCGATGAGCTGGGCATATCATTTATCAGTCTCCTAAGACTTACCTTTATTTCCAGATTACTCAGGTTTGCAGAACTTAAATGATCACTGCTTTCTCTGTTTAAAAAGATTGTATCTTCTGAACTACCAGAAGTGGAGCTGTGTATACCTAGAGAAATTAAATTATCCCTAAATTAAAAGCTTTCAGGAACTACACAATGTAAAGCAGAGGTAATTCAAGGCCTGTTGTTTGAAGCCCATATTCTTATTCTTATTATTGGCTAGCAAAAGTAACATCTTCTGAGCAAGAATACTTTTTCTCTAATCAATAAATACTTAGTGTATATATATTTTACCTTTTACATATAAAGATGGACTTGCATCCTTAACTGCATTTAGGTTAGATGTAGACAACAGGGAGTTTTTTCCATAACTTGGTTGCTGATTATGAGCCTGCTGAAAAAAAGTCTATGATAAAATGCAAAAAGAAAAACCCAAAACAAAACAATGAAGACAGAATATCCTTACTCTTTGCTTAAAACATTTGGGAATTACATGATAATTCTGTCTACATTTCTGTGCTGAGCCAAAAGAAACAGGACTCCCCCCCCCCCCCCCTTAAACAGAGCTATGGAAAGTATTTTATTATTACCTTTTACAGACAGTTCTATTGGCCCACTGCAATGGGCAAGTACAGTCTAATGTGTGGGTGCATTTCCAGTCACACAAAACATAAACTGGCCCTGGAATGTTGTCATTGCAAAGGTACTCTGGCAGAATCCTCCACCAGAACTCAATAGGTTCTTGGCCATTGTATAGAATCTATGAATGTCTTCTTTAATGAAAAAAAATCCCTGTCAGATAAAAAAAACAGTACGCAATAGCCTTCATAGTCACTTCAGATTTTCTCCCAGACAAAATGGCCAAGCTACTAACACAAAAGTCCCAAGATGGCTTGACAGCACTACAAAAATTGCCACAACTCTCAAAAAATTTACAAGGATTGTATATCATGAAATAATGCCCAAAAGCCATAGCACCTGAAAACCCAGGTAAACGGCAGTTGCGAAAAAGTACGAGGGATCAAGTAACCCCATTGCCTTTCTGTCCTTGTTCCAAAATAAATGCCCAACTTGTTGCTGTTACTACTGCACTCCTTCACAGTTTCAATAAAAATAGTCAGGGTGGTGGTAAATAAAAAATACACCACTGAAATAGAAAATTGCACTTTAGCTGTATTCCCGAAGTGTGTCAAAAATGCTGTGTTTTCTTGAGTCCCATAACTCACATTGGCTTTCGGTGAAAATACTATTTTTTTTTCATTGAAAGACAAAACAAACTTAAATTCATCCTGCAAATGGTGTTGCAGTAATATTACATAATGACTGCTGGGGGGAAAATGAACATTTCTCTCTATATTTTCTTCAAGGATTATAACTTTCTAGATGAGAGTTTTGTTCTACAAATATACCTTGGAAAGACAAATTAACTATAAATACTAAAGCTAATCAGAGAATATGAATTACTCTGTGAACTTCAGTGGGCATCTGATGGGGTGTCCTCCAACCTGTGGGCATTGCACTTCTGCTACGAAGGACCTTTGGTGGACTCTTCAGCCTTTGGTCTCCTGTTACAGATTTCAGTGACTCTGACCTCTGCAGTGGATTTCTTCTTGCCTAGCAGACATTGAAACATGTTGAATGGTTTTAGTTTTGCCCTCTTATTAGTAAACCTTATATGCCTTAGAACTAGATAGCAACATTCTTGCAATGTGAGGTAGGTCAGTGGTATTATACCGAATATTGAATATGATATTGAATTTCTATAAGGAAAAAAAATTCTATAAGGAAAAAAAAAAGCATGAAAGTTTCTTTTTTTAAAATATAATTTTTATTGAAGGTTTTCCAAGGTAAGGGGTACATCCAAGTTTCGGAAATCAATAACTTAGACTTAACCTATTACATTAAATTTAAAAAAGAAAACAAATCATGGGGTTGGGGGGGGGAAGGTTTAGGGAAGGTAGGGAAGGAGTGAAGCTTGAAAGTTTCTTACATTTACTTTGCCAATTGAAAGGAAATCACATTGAAATGTCTATCCCATCTCCTTCTACCATAACATTTCCCCACCCAAACTGCACTGCTTAACTACCAAAATTGGCAAAAAGTGCCACTGAACATCTGCACAGAAAGTCACAACACAACAAAGACAGGGAAAGAGGTCATTAATAGGAATTTTGTGTAATAAAAAGAAATAATTTCCAAACAGTATCCCATGGGACAACAATGACATCAGGCAACAAGCCACAACCAAAGGTACTATTATCCTGATGCATCTGCAATTCACGAATCTTTTGAGATAAGGCTATTGGTCATTGTAAAACAACATAACATTTAATTTATTGAAAACATTCATTCATTCATTATTTCTCCACCAAGATTTTGCATATCGTACCTGTGTCCTTTTATCTCCAGAAACAAATTCATCCAGAGGTGTTTTCCTTCCTTCATACATATTGCTGAGATCTTTGTGGCTGCTCTGAAGTGGTACTTCATCCAGATTCTCTTGTGATGATGCCTCTCTCAAAATAGCTGCCGAGACCTGTTGAATAAATGATGATATATTAACAATAAAGAATGTTTAATGTACCCAAAAGTAAGAAACACTAAAGCAACATGAGTTTTTCGACCTCATCACACAAGGTCTAGGCTCCATCATAGGATGCTTTCAACATGGAGCCAGGATGGAGCTGGACAGAACCCATCACATGACGCAGGGCTAATTTTGGCAGGGCTTCATCATGGCTCTGTGTTAAAAGCATCCTGCAATGGAGCCCTGAGAACACAGGAGGCTTCCCATATTCTCATAAGGTAAGATGAGGGAGGCCCAGCAGCAACACTTCCCCGTGTAGGATGGGGGAGGAAGTGATGGGTTCTCAGCTCTGGTTTGCAGGCTGTTCATGGTTTTGTTAAAAAGTAATTATCAACAGACTGATTAACAGAGCAAAAAGTAAGATAAATAAAAGATTTAACAACAACAATAATGAATTAAATTTAAAAACTCAAAGCAGTTGACAAAATGCATTTTTAAGCTGATATTTGAAATTCTGAGATCCTGCTCAAATTTACATGCTCATGATGAATCCCATTCTGCCACTCCTCTGAGCAGGCCACTGTATCCTTCCCCAAATAAATGGCCCAGTATGGTAGTGGGCCAAGTAAAAATAGGGATGTTAAGATTCATATGAGGAAAATTCTAACTACAGTAGAATCTTGCTTATCCAATCTTCACTCATCCAACTTTCTGTATTATCCAACACAGTCAACCTCCAGCCCAGATCCACAGCTGTTTCAATGCATTGCAATGTTTTGGTGATAAATTCGTAAATACAGTAATTACTACATAATGTTACTATGTATTGAACTGATTTTTCTGTCGTTTTGTTGTAAAACATGATGTTTTGGTGCTCAATTTGTAAAAATCATAATGCAATTTGATGTTTAATAGGTTTTTCCTTAATCCCTCCTTATTATCCAACATTTTCACTTATCCAACATTCTGCAGGCTTGCTTATTTATTTATTTATTTATTTATTTTTATTTACTTTGCTTATATACCGCTGTTCTCAGCCCAGGGGCGACTCACAGCGGTGTACAATATAGGAAGAACAAGGTACAAAATACAAGACACATTATAAAATCCACAATCCATCATTAACAAAAAACATCATCATCAAAAAGCATTATCATTACTACGAAGCCATTCCGCGTCATCTCATCGTCAAAACCACAATCCAGTATCATTTTCCGTTGTTCCATTCCTATAGTCAGTTACCAATCATTGCACTTCTTGTTCAAACGCCTTCTTGAACAGCCAAGTCTTTAATTTCCTGCGAAATATCATCAGGGAAGGGGCCAGTCTGATGTCCACAGGAAGGGTGTTCCATAGCCGAGGAGCCACCACCGAGAAGGCCCTATCCCTCGTCCCCGCCAGCTGTGCCTGTGAAGCAGGCGGGATCGAGAGCAGGGCCTCCCCGGATGATCTCAAAGTCCTGGTGGGCTCATAGGTCGAGATGCGGTCAGACCTATGTTGGATAAGCGAGACTTTACTGTATAAGTTAATGCAATATACTAAAACTTTAGTTCACCCCATCAGTGGAATACGTTGACAGTGGGTTGCCTTCCTAAGAACAGCTACAGCCCTTTCTCAGGAACAGACATGGGGAAACAAGTCAAGAAGTCAAAAATAAACAAGTCTGCTTGTACTACCAGAGTGTCTGCTTTTCTGTGAGGAAAATCCATACTTCTGTATTTTCTTTCTACTTCCATTTTCTGATGTTCAGAGATTTTGAGTTCATTCTGAAGTTCTGAGTTCTGTTTGGTAAGTGCTTCAACTTGATTTCTTAACTCCTCATGGGCAGAGTGCCACTGAGTTTCGTTTCTTCTAAACTCCTCCTGCAGCTCTGCTACTTGTTGCTTTAACATCTATCATTAGAAATATAGTGACTATTTAAAGAAAATAATGGTAATGAAGATGATGGTGATATCAAACAATATCAGTCCCTCTTCTGATTCTGTGTCACTCTGTTGTAACCTTCATGGGTGGCACAACTGAGACAGTCTTACCATTGGGCAGAGGGAGCTAAATACCTCAAAGGTAGCAATGTATTTTATTTATTTATTATCATAACATTATCGTTACAGGTAGGAAAAGGTGCTTGTGGAGCTTTCTACCTCATATGCTTACAGAACATGATTGGTACCTGGGGACTAGGGAGTGTGGGTGGCACCATTTATACAACACTGAAAAGAAAAGTGGGTACTGTTTCATTATTTGGGCAGAGGCCACAAAGGGGTGCTAAACAGAGGAGGACAGTTCATTTTACAAAGGGGGGGGGGGAGGTTGGAGGTGTAAAACCATTTTCCCCTGTGTTTCTGTTAGTCCACCCATCCATGTTGCCATCATCAAAACAAGCATCATTTATGATATAAGTGGGGAGGGGAAATAGCCAGTGAAAATGAAGAAAATGGGTTTCCTCCTTCAACTTCCTACTCCCATAAAATGGACAATCCTTCTCTGTCTAGGCCCCCTTTTGAAGTCTGCCCAGATAATGGAACAGTGCCGAAAAATGTTATAGGTAGGGCCTGCTAGCTGCACTTCCAAGCTCTAGAACATTTCACAGTTGTGGGTATAATTTTGGGGGATTGTGTGTTTAAAATGCATTTTAATTTTATTTATTATTTTAACCAGACACACAGTACTATTTAAATGTTTTATTTATTTTTGTATTTGCTTTGTTTTAAATTGATCCATGTGTTAGCCACCTTGAATCCCCTCAGGGAGAAAGGGGTATAAATAAAGTAAATCATAATAATCACAATCATTATTATACTAATAAATTATCTGCTTCCACTATAAAAGGGAAAATCCAAATTGAAAAATATAAGACTCTTTCTCTTTTCCTGTGAAGGCAAAGTAAAAAAGAATAGAAATGCACATAGTATCATACCTTTATCAGACCTTCTCAAACCCACTGCTTCTTCTCATATCCATTTGTATGTTCACCCATGGTTTGGATTCTCTTTTCATTCCCACACACATTACAGATCAGATCAAACATCAGCCTCCTCATAAAACAACACTCATGTCATTACTTTTGAGACAACCATAGTCTCTCAATTTACCTGACTTTTCTAGGAACAAAACGGGGTAGGAGGAAGGTGCTTTGAATGCAATATTCCTGCTTCTTGGCAGGGAGTTGGACTGGATGGCCCATGAGGTCTCTTCCAACCCAATGAGTCTTTGATTCTATGATTCTATGAAGGAGTCCACCAACCAGCACCACACAATCATTCAGAAGAATAAATTAACAACTTTAGCACAGCTATAGCAAAGAAAGCCACTTACTTGGATTTCACCAACTTCTCCCTCCTCTTCCCTTAAGATGGTGTGCTTGTCAGCTCCTGCTTCTGCTTCTTCTTTCTGGAGTTTCAGAGCTTGGTCCCTCTTGAATACCTGCAGGGAATGTGATTTCTGAGATCCAAAGGCATCAAACTGACTTATTTGTTTTCTGTTGAAAAAAAATAAAATATTTGGTTTTATTAAAGTAGGACTATTGTATGTACTGGAAACCAGGAATTCTTTTAAATACACCAATAAGGGGGTTTGAATATGGCCACAAAGCAGGTGCTCAGCAAAGTGTGTGACAGGGAATAACATTACCGCAGGTATTTTATCAACCATGCAATGAAAAGTTCAAGAACACAAGCAAGAAAGTCACCATATGCTAGGGATGCAATTCTTCACTAAATTCCTTCTCAAAGAGATCAACGAATAATATTGGCAAATGTTTTCCTGCTGTGAGAATATCTTCAAAACAATCAGTTTTCCAATTCTATTCACAGTTTGGGGCTAAAGGTGTGCATCTACGCTGTAGGATTCATGCACTTTGCCATCGCTTTAGCTATCACGGCTCAGTGCTATGAAATCCTGAGAGCTGTAATTTGGTGAGGTACCAGCATTCTTTAGTAGATAAGGCTAAAGAACTTGCAAATCAACAACACCCATGAGTCTATTTCACTGAATCATGGCAGTTAAAGTAATGTCAAACTGAATTAATTCTACAGTATAGCTGCACTCATATTCTGTGTAGAATTTGCATTTGGTTGTTTTGCATAAAAATAGCCTTTCTGCATAGGAATTTCTATGCAAGAATATTATTTTTTTCCTGTCCCCAAAATGTTGTTTTATATTCAAATATTAAAGTGTTTTCAACAGAGAAATTTGTTGTTGTTGTTGTTGTTGATGATGATGATGATGATGCTGTTTTTCTCTCTCCAGAAGGGGACTCAAAGCAGCATAGAAATAATATTTCTATGAAGAAACAGAAAATACTGTGCAGAAAATACTATTTTCTGTGCAAAAGACCACCTGCAGTTTCTGCTCAGAAAAAGTTTCAATCTGTGAATATTCTGTCTGGAATATTATTATTATTATTATTATTATTATTATTATTATTATTTCTATCACAGTGGTGGACCACTGATTTTGATAAGAAAAATGGATAAAGGGTAATAGATTAAGTACATTCTTCTCTGTGCTCGACTTTCAATTGTTATCCCAATAATTTCCTCACACAAAAAAATAGCTGCATTTAACTTATATCAATGGATATTGGCAAGATAATGCATCTTATTTAGAAGGAGCACAACTAGTTTACAAGAAAATAACAAATTATGTTCTGTTAACCCAGTAGCAGTCATTTGTTTGTTGTTCATTGCTTCAGCATATGGTCACCCCATGAATGAAAGACTTCCAAGTCAGCCTATCATCAATAGCCCAGCTTAGATCTTGCACATTCAAGTGCCAGGGCTTTCTTGATTCTTTCCAAGTGGAAGGTGGTCTTTCTTTTGTCCTACTGCCTCCACTTTACCAAGCCTCATTATCTCTTCTAGTGTGTCATTGCTTTTATGATATGGCCAAAGAACAACAATGTCAGTTTAGTCATCTTGGCTTCTAGGGAAAATCTCAGTCTGATTTTTTCTAGTTTATTTTTTCTTGCCTATTTATCTTTTTTAGCTATCCAAAGTATTTGCAGAACACCAATGCAAAACCAGTATGCTTCAAAAGAGAACACAATTATTTTTGTTTAGCTAATAAAGATATCATCACAATGTGCTCCTACATCTTTTTTTTTAAAAAAAAATCCTTCTTTAGCTTCAATAAGTTCAATGCTCATTGAGAACATGTTTCATCTTTTACAATTTTATCTTCAGGGGAACTCTATGGGGTATGCAAGGCTGAATGTAACCGCCCCAAAGTCATCCAGTGCATTTCATGGATCAGGCAGAAGCAGAATTCGGATCTCTTTGATCCTAATCCAGCTGTCTAACCACTACACCAGAACAACTTTCATTTGTATTCCCTTTCTTCCTCCATCTTAGAAACTGAATTGGGTAATATTTAAAGCAAATGTGTTATTTTAAAACTTAGGGAAATAATTAATGGTATATGATTTAAGAGTAACACATTACTGTTGAGTACATGTAAGCGACATGATAGGGTTAAAGTAACAGCCAGAGATTGTACAGCAAATTACTGCAATTATTCATCACCAGTAAGTTAATAATTACATTATTTTCATACCTGAGAAAATCCATTGCTTTGGCTTGCTCTTCTTTCATTTGAGCTAACAGGGAAGTTTCTCTACGGTGCACTGGAACATCCTTCTGACATTCTTCTAATTTGTTCAAGCTCCTTTTTTGAGCTTCCTCTACAAAAATGGCCACGCTAATATGTTATGATTAGCCAGTATGCAATTGTTATTGCCCCTCTCTGTGTTTGCCCCACTCTGTGTCATTCTAGCCAAAGAAAGGTCTTATTTTCAACAGGAAGTGACCCACCAGTGGTGGCAAAGTTATTACATGTGCCTCAGGGGCACTTGGGATAAAAAAAATAACACACATATTGTCCTGTGAACAATATGGAGGTCATAGACTGTACTTTTGCCACACCCAAACTAGATAATACAATTATCAACCTCTGAGGATGCCTGTCATAGATGTGGGTGAAGCATCAGGAGAGAATGCTTCTGGAACATGGCCATACAGCTCGGAAAACTCACAGCAACCCACTATCAATAAAACCTTTCTGCTATATCTATCAAAATACATTATAGTATGAGGGAAGCTAAGAGCTCTGTCACACAGAGGTCTAATGGCACACTGTACCTAGAAATGAGTGTAAAGATATCTGTAAATTATAAACAAATAATTGCAAAAAGCTGTGAAGCTGAAAATCTTAGAGAAGAATTTATGATAATTCATTCTGACTAACATAAAGATATCAACAGATAGCCGTTTGCTGAAATTTTGCTTCCACATCATAGTTCAGATTGCATATAACATATGGGAAGCTTCCCAACAAAATATTTTCCTCTAAAATATGATTCCCCAACAAAAGTGAGATTTAGGACCACACCAGACGGAATGAATTGTCTAAGTATTGTCTAAGTTCTAGCGGAAACCCTGCCCCCAACTGGGTGAAAGCTTTGTCGGACCCCCCCCCCCCCCGCGCCTTCCGTCACTACTCTCCTTATACCCCTCCTTTATCTCTTCTGTTGTTCCCTTCCTCCTTTCTTCTGTTGTTCTCCTCCTTTCTTTCTTCTGAAGCCCCCAAGCAAGCCAAAATAAGCCTCCAACAAGGTATGGCTTCTTCTTTAATAGAAAAGATTTTTGGATATAGTCATCTTCTAGCAGCAATGTACAACAAGCTAACTGGTCTGCTTGAGAGACACATATAAATGACAGCTAAGCTAAAAAATGGAAGAATCACAATGTTTGCCTGTGTGAACACTTCTCTGTTATTGCATTTGTTGTTTAAACAGTGAAGTCAGTTTGTATACCTTCTTACCTAGTTTAGTTCTCTTATCATCTAGATTTGCTTTCCTCTTGAACCAAGGGAACAGGCTAGCTGCAAGATCACTAGACAAAGGAGAAGGCTGAAGGTTGAATTCTGGGTTGTAACTGCTCCTCTTTTCAAGGTCTTTTCCATCTCTTGCAGCTTTTAAAGAAAATGAAGATTTTCTTAGGTTGAAGAGGATCTTATTGCTGACACTTGATTCACTACTGCTGCTGCCACTGCTTGCAATTGTGGCAACTTTCTGCTGTCCTGTTGGTTGTTGTCCACTAGCCCTCTTGACCAGCAAACTTTTCAATGAGTAATCTTCTGTTCCACTAGGCTCATCTGTGGCATAGTCGCCATCAGAAAGATCTACACTTTTGCTTGTTTTGCTTGTTCTAAGGGGGCTATGCTTTATAAAATACTCAGAGCAATGGGATTGATGTTCATCTTCGCTTTCAGTAGATGTGTACACTGATTCACCAGAGAGGTGTTTTCCTTCCCGTGTGTCAGCAGTACCTGCACTGTTGCGATGGTTCCTCTGTGAGTCAGCAGCTATGGCTATCTGTTTTCTCTCTGGTTCAGATGTAACTTTTACTATTTGATCATTGACTTTCTTAAACCCTTCTTGAATCTCTGGGCTTTTCTCCTCAGCAACACAATGTTCATTTTTACATTGCCTGGTCCTGTTGAGACCTTCAGTAACCTGTAGTCTAGAGATCTGATCCCCTTGAATGATTTGGTTGTTTTTTTCATCATGAAGGTCCAAGACATTTGGTGAGGCATCCATGGGCCCTCCATCTCCTTGCCATAAGACATTGCTCTCTATGTTCTTCGCAAGCCACAATGGAACCTTAGGATCTATGGGTCTGTTCTTAAGAATACTGTGATAGGGTTCACAAACAAGGCATTTGCCTTCTGCTTTTTCAATCATCTGTGGCATGATTTGACATATACGTTCATGACACTGGTGTGAACATTCAGACCAGTTTATCTCAGAAGGTATGAAGGATTCTTTCCCATCTTTTCTCCCTTCACCATCATGATTCCTAATGTCACTGCTGACTTTTTCTTCTGATCTATGCTCATGATTATTAAGATGAGTTTTTAGTTCATCCTTGGAGATGATACAATTTGTATTTTTGTCACCCAGGAAAAGAACTGTTGGGCTGCTAATTTGCCTTTTCGATGGTGAAGATTTTCCAGATAGCTTTCCATCCTGAGAAGGCCAAGACAAGTTATTCTGGTGATCAAAGCTGACTCTTCTGAGGGGTTTGGTTGGCTCTCTATCAAGGTCTTTTCTGTTTTGTTCAACCTTTGCTGCATCTTCTCCATATTTCAGAACTGATTTCTGAGCGGACACCTTGCTCTCACAGGGGATCTGCAAGTAATACATAATATGATATATAATGGCACCAGAGTCAGTGCAGTGTAGTAGACTGAGTGTTGAAGAGCCCAGGGTTCAAATCTGGAAACTTACTGGGTGACCTTGGGCAAGTCACTCTCTCTCAGAATCAGAGGGAAATGAAAGCAAACTCCTCCAAACAAATTTTGTCAAAAATATCCCATAATAAATTTGCCTTACAATTGTCATAAAGTTTGAAATGACTTGAACGCACATGACAACATACAATACCTGAATTATGTTATTAGTCTCAACCAGAGAAGGTCCAATAAAACAGTTATGAAATAGTAAAGGAACATGTATACAAACGCCACTGATTGATTGGGTTTGCTTTATTGGGACTAACAATAGATAGGCTGCAGTTCATAACCATCCACGATTCAAACACATTTGATCTTTTCTTGCAGGGTTAGCCCTGGTTAGTACTGGCTTGGATAATTACTAGAAAATTTAAGGAATGCCCAGACACTGCTAGAAAATAATCCTGTCTCTAAGCCTAGGGAGCCCTTGCAAGTCTGAATTCACAGTACAAGGTCAAAGTGGGGTAAATTTCTGTCTCGATAGCAGCCATCCTCCTACATTCCCATGTAAAAAGACAATCACATAAATTAATAACAAATGACATTAAGAACATGCTGTCTTAACAGCCATTTAAAACAGGAATTTAAAAACTTGCTATGTAGACAAAATTTGTTTTAATAGAAATAATTGGGCCTGTTTTATTTTATTATGAGTATACCCTTGATGTCTTAAAGCTTAGTACTTTCATATGGTATGTAAATCAAAGCAGAAATTAACATGGGAGAAGACTACCAATCTATATATATAAATTTGTTAGGGGCATCCAACGAGGAAACAAAACTCAAAACCCCCCAACGAAACTTAACCAAAATTCCCATGCCCATAACACAACCCACAAGGTACAAACATATCTACTCAAAATGAAAAACAACACAACAACACACTCACAAAACGGCAAAACAACAAAACTCAAAAATCCCCCAACAAAACTTAACCAAAATCCCCGTGCCCATAACACAACCCACAAGGTACAAACATACCTACTCAAAATGAAAAACAACACAACAACACACTCACAAAATGGCAAAACAACAACACTCAAAAATCCCCCAACGAAATTTAACTAAAATCCCCGTGCCCATAACACAACCCACAAGGTACAAACATATCTACTCAAAATGAAAAACAACACAACAACACACTCACAAAACGGCAAAAGAACAAAACTCAAAAATCCCCCAACGAAACTTAACCAAAATCCCTGTGCCCATAACACAACCTACAAGGTACAAACGTATCTACTCAAAATGAAAAACAACACAACAACACACTCACAAAACGGCAAAACAACAAAACTCAAAAATCCCCCAACGAAACTTAACTAAAATCCCCGTGCCCATAACACAACCCACAAGGTACAAACATATCTACTCAAAATGCAAAACAACACAGCAACACACTCACAAAACGGCAAAAGAACAAAACTCAAAAAAACCCCAACGAAACTTAACCAAAATTCCCATGCCCATAACACAACCCACAAGGTACAAACATATCTACTCAAAATGAAAAACAATACAACAACACACTCACAAAACGGCAAAACAACTGAGCATGCGCATTGGCGCCCAGCCGCAAGTTCCCTGGCGCGCGCACATGGCCTTCCGGCCAACGTTCCCTCTGCGGAAACCATGCCCACTCCAAGCCCCGCCGCGCCGCTTCCCGCACACACACACCCCCTGCCGCACACACACACGCAATCCCACGCTCCATCACTCCCCCCGCCGCCGCATACACACACGCAACCCCACTTCCCCCGCCGCCACACACACACACGCAACCCCACGCTCCATCACTCCCACCACCGCCGCACACACACGCAACCCCACTCCCCCCGCCGCCACACACACACACGCAACCCCACTCCCCCCGCCGCCGCACACACACACGCAACCCCACGCTCCATCACTCCCCCCGCTGCCGCACACACACACGCAACCCCACGCTCCATCACTCCCCTGCCCCAATCTTACTTCCTTTTACTTCAAGCCACCTCCAAACCCCACCCCGCCCCTTCCCGCCCTGTCAAAATCTAGGAAAGACAGGAAGGAAGGAAAGAAGGAAGAAAGAGAAAGGGAGGTAAAGAAAAAGGGGGAAGGAAGGAAAGTTAGAGGAAGAAGAAAAGGAAAGAAAAGGAAAGATGGAATGAAAGAAAAG
Source organism: Anolis sagrei (assembly GCF_037176765.1). NCBI lineage: Eukaryota > Metazoa > Chordata > Lepidosauria > Squamata > Anolidae > Anolis > Anolis sagrei. The sequence continues at coordinate 64,117,877 of NC_090021.1, forward strand.
AGAGACAGCAGAAGAGAAAGAAAAAGGGGGAAGGAAGGAAAGAGATAGAGAAAGAAGAGGAGAAGGAAAGATGGGAAGGAAGGAAGGAAGGAGGGAAGGAGGGAGGGAGGGAGGGAGGGAGGGAAAGAAGGAGAGAAAGAGGGAAGATTGGCCACAGCAACACGTGGCGGGTAAAGGTTGTTATTTCTATGATTATTATGATGCTATTATTCTTCCTCTGAGACCCTTTTAGGGGGAATGGGAGAGGTGTCAGGTCCCAGAGGCAATGCATTGCATTATTGTTATTGTTATGATGGTGGTGAAATAAAAGGAAATAAAAAGTGAAAGAAGGAAGCAAACAGGGAGGGAAGAAAGGCAAAGGAAGAAAGGGGGAGGGAATGAAGGAAAGAGAGGAGGATGAAACCAAGGAGTGAAAGAAGGAAAGAAAGAAAGAGGGAGAGAAGGAAGAAAGGAGAGAAAGGGGGAGGAAAAGGGGGAAGGAATAGGTAGGGACCTCTCTTTCATAATAGTCCAGATATCTACCTCAACTTTGATAAGTTTTACCAGAGGCCACAGCAACGCGTGGCAGGGCACAGCTAGTTTCTTCTACAAAGAAAACTACCTCATGTACATATGATAATTCCTTATTTTTTAACTCACAGGAGAGAGCAGGCTAACCCTTGTGCAGAGGTTTAAACCAAGCCTAATTTATTTCAGACTCATGTAGAACATGGAATTTATTTATTTATTTCTGCTGCTTATACCCCGCCCTTCTCACCCCCGAGGGGGGACTCAGGGCGGCTTACAAAAAGAAGGCACAATTCGATGCCCTTATCCAAATACATACAAATATAAAAACAATTACAATAGTTAAACAATTAACAGATTAAAACATCAATATATAGCACATATATAGCACAATAGCATGAGGAATGAGACTGTAGCCACCACAAAGAAATCAGTCTCATCAAAATCAAAATCTGAGTCTGATCTGCTGTTTTTCCTTGCAAAGAGGAAACTGTAACAGATGAATAAAGAATAGAGTGGGGTTGCATTTTCCTAAAGCTCAGAGTTCAGTGTAATTTCTATAGTTGTACCTGTTTTTCACTTAGTGAAATGGATGAATAGGAATTATTGCTGTCGATGTCACAGCATTCTTTACTTCAGTATGAAGCTGAATAGGTCATTTCTCATTCCCTCCCAGTTACCCCCAAAATAAGGAGAGGGGTGTTAACATCCATTAACTCATTCTATATGAAGGGTAGTTCATGCACTAAGCCTACCAGAAAGAAAGCTGAGGGTGCACTCTATATGCATTGAAGCATTGACAGGCTAAAGCAGGAATGTATTACATTTATTTATTTATTTATTTATTTATTTACTACACTTTTATACCACCCCTCTCAGCCCAGGGGTTACTCGGAGCAGTTAACAATAGGCAACAATTCGATACCAAAACAGTTACAATTAAACTATCATAAAATACTATTAAAACACTAACAGCAATATAAAAATATAAAAACCATACAAAGCCTTAAAAACATTATCAAAGTCTCTCCATATCAAATCATTGTCCAGTTACGTCGTCAGTGGTTCCATAATATCATATAACTATGCCATATTTGGGAAGGCCTGCTCAAAAAGCCAGGTTTTCACCTTTCTTCGAAAGATCAGGAAGGAGGGGGTGATCTTATCTCTCTAGGCAGGGCGTTCCACAGTCGAGGGGCCACCGCTGAGAAGGCCCTGTCTCTCGGCCCCGCCAGACACATCTGTGAGGAAGGCGGGAGCAAGAGCAGGGCCTACCCAGAAGATCTTAGCATCCTAGAAAGTTCATAAGGAGAGATACATTCAGATAGGTAAGTTGGACCAAAACCGTGTAGGGCTTTATATGTTAATGTCAGCACTTTGAATGGTGCCTGGAGGCAAATTGGCAGCCAGTGGAGCTGGCGCAACTGAGGGGTGGTATGCTCCCTGAGCGCCGCTGCTGTTAACAACCTGGCCGCCGGCTGTTGGACCATCTGAAGCCTCCAAACAGTCTTCAAAGGCAAGCCCATGTAGAGTGTGTTGCAGTAGTCTATACAGGATGTAACCAGAGCATGGACTACCATGGCCAAGTCAGACAGTTATACTACTGTTATAACCCACAGATGTAACAATGATTGGAAATGAAAAAACAGAGAAAGAAAAAAACCACACATACCAACAATAGAAAAAGAGACTGATAGACATGAGTGGCTTGTTGCACCATTATTATTATTAATTTATTTATTTACAACTTTTGTATCCCGATCTTCTCTACCACCGTAGAGGGACTCAGACCGGCTATCCAAAGTTGGTTCATGTTATTAATTCAGATCATATATAATGATACCTGTTGTTGCTGCTGCTCTGTTTCTTGTGGACTGCCTTTAAGTTGCTCTCCACCAGACTCTTTGAATGTGTATTGACTCACTCCAGTTACAGAGCTAAACAGAAATATTTGACAGGTTTTTATGATTACTCTATTTACAAGTAAGTTACAACAAATTGACAAAACAAGATGAATAGTAAGGATTCTGGAAACATTTGCTACAACACACTTGTCTTGGGGGGGGGGGGTTGTTTAGGTAGATGTTTATTTATTTATTTATTTATTTATTTAGGGTATTTTTACCCCACCCTTCTCAACCCCCTAGGGGCGACTCAGTAAGGTCACCCAGTAAGTTTCCATGTTCTAGTGTGTTAAATATTTCTTGCAATGTGTTCATGGATTGTATAAGAGCCTCCGGTGGCGCAGTGGGTTAAACCTCTGTGCCGGCAGGACTGAAGTCGTCCTTGCAGACGACTAATTCTCTCACACCTGAAGCGACTTGCAGTTTCTCAAGTCGCTCCTGACACACACACACACAAATGGATTGTATAGTAATAGTAGTAGTAATAATGATAATAACAACAATAACAATTAAAAACACACAAAATGGCAGAACACTCCTACTGGTCCCCAGCTGAGACCACTCAAACATGTAGCCTATTCTGGCCTCTCACAACTTCTGGCAGGCAGACCTTAAATGTTCTACAGTCAGATTATAGATCTTTAAAAGCTATTCATTTACAACATAATAGATAATATGGATGATGATAAAGAGACAAGATCCTGCCATATACCCAGATGTCAACTCTGTCCTTACATCTATCCTGGAAGACATATTGCACAGGTCAATGGCATCAATAACAACATCAGTGCTACATTTATTTGCCCTTCCTCCAATGTGACATGTTCTATGCCAGCAATGCCCCTCTATATACTCTATCTTAGACAAACAGGATACATTCTGTGCATTAGGATTAATAGACACATATCTCACATTAAAAATGGCAATAACTAAAACCCAGACCATTTCATCCTTTGCCGATACACAGTAAGGGATTTACAGGTTGAAAAATGAAATTACGAAGAACTTAGAAAGTGAAGTTGATGAATTAAATTATATCCACAAATTCCAATTGATATCATAAGTTAGAACAAAGCAGCTTAATTGCACACTACATACATTACAGTATTATAAGAATCCTCACTACTGCACATATAACAAAAGGAATCTTCTCCCGGAAGGAACTAAATGGAGAAAATCTGACTTTTGATAAGAAGATGTATTGATTTTACACATCAACACTGCCTGACCACTGTAAAGATCTGAAAGACATGCATTTGCATTTTTCAACTTGCATCTCTATCAAACTTATAAACAAGCTTTATGCCTGAAACTTTAATACCACTTGGTACTGGATCCAAATAAGTGGCCAATTAGCCTTAATGGTGCTGTCACATTTTTCTTTCTCTTCCTTCTTTCCTCCTTTTTATACTACTACACTTTGAAAACTAAGGGTTGGTATGTTGTCATTACACTTGGAAGGGGAAATGGCAGCACACCAGTAAAGGAATGAAAATGTAATTGTACTTTTTCCAAAAATATTGCTTGTTATCAGTGCATCAAATCTCAGTAGGTCACATTGATCAGCACCGTTCTGCTTTTATCATAATTTTCTTAATTCTGGGTTTGGACAAAGGCTGTAAATATGCTAGAAAGGGGTGAATAGCTGTGTTGAATAGCTTTGTTGAGTCTAATTTAATATCAAAACAAAGTAAGAGGACTTGCAGTAGAGTTTGCAATGTATTGAAAGGGTATCTGCTCTTGTAAGTGCAGTCTGGAAAGATCAACAATGGCCAAAACAGCCTTAAGGAATAGGAGGCCTAGGATCACACTTTGCTCACCCCAGTTTACGATTAAGGTTTGTATTCTGGAATCTTAGGCTAAAATCCTGTTTTTTTAGGGTCTGGTTTTGTTTTTGTTTTTTTTTTGTTGTTTTTTTTTTGTTGTTTTTTTTAGGGGGGGTTACAAAAAGAAGCTCATTGAATGACTTTTGACTATTAGCCATTCATTAGCAAAATGGATTCAATCTTGGTCTCATAAGATAAAATGGGCTACCTCCTAGACAAAGGAGAAAATAAATGCAATGTGTTTCCACCCCACCCCCCTTAACAAGAACCTTTGCACCAATTAATTCTGTTTCAAAGCCATTTTTCAATACTTTATTTTAATAATGATTATAATATAACTTTTTACACTTGTATTATCATCTTGCCCTTACCTTTCACTGTGAGTCCTCGTATTCATTCTCAGTTCAAATAAAGAAGGAGATGCATTTTCATCAATTCCTTGTTCTGCCTGTTCTTCTGTAATAGATGGCATTTCAAGCCAAAGTTCTTCAGCAAGGAAGCAAAAGAGAGGGGTTTTTTTTTTCTACACAAGTTAGCTTTTTCAGTGTTGAGGATTAGTAATAATGTTCCAAAGTGTTAAAGGAGAAATATAATTCATTCATAAACACATATTTAATGTTTAATGAGAGAATTGTTTTCTATATCTATATTCATTTCCATGTTCAGTTTATGCACAACCCAACTGGTAATTTTGTTTATATCATGAACAACACTTCTGCAGTGAGCATTTCATCATCCCAGCCTCACATCACAGGCTGTCAGCAATCCATTAGCTACACAGAAGGGGACACTTATTTCCAAAAAATGTATTTACTTTATATCAAGGATGTGCAAACTGCTTCCTGTTTGGACTCCAAAGTGCAGCCCCTGAAGCTTCCCAAAGCACACATAACCTCCCCAAAACCTGAGTGATTTTTTACTCTCCCAAATGGTTTAAACCAGTGGTTCCCAACCTGTGGTCCATGGACCACCAGTGATCAACAAGAACTAAAATATAGTCCATGTCCTCACTATTGCAAGAAGAGCGACTGGTCCCACAAAACCCTCTTATAGTGCCAAGGCTTATTAAATACAGTATTTTGTGGGCAAGTAGATGGCAAGTAGACTACTGGATAGCATATGTTCTGTATCAGAAACTGAGTTGATGTGGTCTATCTAATGCAATTTTCCAAATCAGCACCCCGAATAACCAAACTGAATCTAAAATTGAATAAAAATTGATTTGTAACTCTTTTGGTACTAACATTGGAGTGTGGTCCCTGGTCAAAATGGTCCCTGGTCAAAGTGGTCCCTGGTTAAAAAAAAAAAAAGATTGGGAAACACTGGTTTAAACCCACTAAAAGATACAGCAGGTTTCTTCCAGCAGCCCCCCAAACCTAAACTCAGATCACTCTCCAACAAAAAAATATCAATGTAAAATAAAAATCTGAGTCAAAACCTGAATTTACATTGTTTGAATACTGTTTCAATTTTTGATTTTTCAGCAATCCATCGCTGCCCCATTCCCTCCACCCCCACCCCCCAAAAATCAGACATTTTTGAGCTATTTGGGAGTCTTGGGCTGAGAATTGCTTAATTTCTTTAGGGTATTTGAGGGATTTGGCATGTCACTGCATCCTGCTAGGGCAGAGATTTGAGGTGGGAAGTACAAGTAAGAGGCAACAATTTCCCACTCATCAATTCCAACCCTTGGTTTCATATTTATCACCTGTTTCTTGAGATCCAAAGTGTGCCTTTAAATGTTTTAAAAGGTTGCTATTTGCTGGGTTTCTTGTGGCATACTGCTCCAAAGTTGGCTTGATTTCTAAAGGCATGGTTTGTGAATCTCCTTTATTCTGAGTTTGGAAATAATTCTCCAAAGGGAGTTGGCCAGGAAACAAAGAAGCTGAAAGTCCTAGAAGAGATGAAATCATGGAAAGGGAGCAGGGGAAAATATCTTGAGAACCCGAAAAGCCTGGAATAATAAACAACACAGTTAACAATAATTGGTGTGGTAAAAGAAGGTTAAAAAGTCCCAAGAAATCTGTTCAAAAGAGCCAGGACACTCCTAGTTTTCTGATATCTGTCAAACAGCAATCAAACAAAGATGGAGCAGGCATTCTGTTACATCAAAGGATTGGTAGCTGAAAACAAACCTAGTTAACATTTGGTTAAACTTTCTAATGATAACAGACTGTTCAACAGTGGAGTAAGACAGCCATATAAGTCAGGACAGAAGGTGGCAGTCTAGAATCTTTTAAGCAGGGGCTTGAGGGATGCCTTTTAGGGATGTTACAGTTGCAGTGCTTCAGCACTGAAGTGGATGGTTATTTGGACAGCTCTAAAATCTGTTCTAGTTCTATAAAGTTCTCAATTCTATGAATTCCACAACCAGAGCTGAAAGTCATGAAGGCCTATAGACTGTTGGGCTAAACATCTCAATAGACCTTGTCAGCATCATTAATGTGAAGAAACATTAGAAACAACTCCAACAAAATCTGGAAGAATTTGTGATATTATTCACCCCCTGCTTTAACTGTTTCAGTTACGAATACAAACACTTTATCAGCTTTGACCCATATAATGCAGTTTGGTGCTGTTAAACTGCATTATATTGCTCTAATCTACACAGTGAATTCAGCCTCAATCAGTGGGCTTAGCACAGCACTCCTACCTGGAAATCCAAAGGAAATGAATTCACACTCACCAACAGCAGTTTTCTTGTAATTGTCTGCACAAAAGAAGCTATGTTTCCTTATATTATTAATAGGTTAACTCAGACAACTATAATTAGTTTTATGGCCATTGGAAAGTATGCTAAGAAACCTTTTTTGTCAAAAATGTATATATTAGTTACCATTCCTTGTAGTACCTGAATTATAGAAAGTAATGATTTTCTGCTGTTCGGCTACTAGCTCTTGCAAGTGCTCCAGTTGGGACATCATGAGCTGTTCCTGATTCCCTGGGTTCTGAAAACACAACAAGCATTGCCATATCTGATTTAGCAAAACATATCTTGGAGAAACAGGAATCACATAAATCATGAAATAATTTAGCTGACACTTATTGTTGTTTATTTGTTCAGTCACTTTCAACTGTTTGTGACCTCATGGACCAGCCCACACCAGAGCTCCCTATCCACCATTGCACCTCAAGCTCCTTCAAGGTCAAGCCAGTCACTTCAAGGATATCATCCATCCATCTTGTCCTTAGTTGGCCCCTCTTCTTTTTCCTTCAATTTTCCCCAATATCATTATCTTCTTTAAGGTTTTCTGTCTTCTCATTATGTGGCCAAAGTACTTCATGTTTGCCCCTAATATCATTTCCTCCAGTGAGCAGTCAGGTTTTATTTCCTGGAGTATGGACTAGTTGGATCTTCTTGCAGTCCAAAGCAGTCTCAGAATTTTCCTCCAACACCACAGTTCAAAAGTGTCTATCTTTCTTCACTCAGCCTTCTTTATGTTCCAGCTCTCACATCCATAGGTTACTACAGGGAATACCATTGCTTTAACTATGCAAACCTCCATTGACAGTGAGATGTCTCTACTCTTCACTATTTTATCGAGAGTGGTCATTGCTCTCCTCCCAAGAAACATTTCCTGATTTCCTGGCTGCAGTCTGCATCTGCAGTAATCTTTGCACCTAGAAATATAGAGTTAGTCACTGCCTCCACGTTTTCTCCTTCTATTTGCCAGTTATCAATCAGTCTAGTTGCCATAATCTTGTTTTTTTTAAAAATGTTTAACTGCAATCCAGCTTTTGCACTGAGACTTTTTGCACTGACACTTACTGTTACGTAATATAACTTATTTTCAAGAACATAAGAAACACAGTGTACATTCTACTTTTTTGCTTTCACCAGGACTCAGCCATAAAGTTCTTACCTTTGGCTGGACTGTGATTTGATTACACATATTTGCTGTCAAAGGTCAAAATATATGAGGTGTTAAGAGAAGGTAGATGTCACTTTTAAACTCTTATGTAAGAAAAAGTGGTCTCTGTCTCGATATTTGCAAGCATGATTAGGGAAATTCAAATCACCCCTACTCCACAATCCAGTTTTTATGTCAAAATGCCCACTCATGTGAGTACTTTATAAGGAGGGATTGGTGCAAATCTCTTTCTCTGGAGGTTTCTAAACAGAAGCTGGATAGTTATCTGTCAGGAGTGCTTTGATTATGTGGCAAGAATGGCTGCACTGGATGGTCTTTGGGGTCTTCTCCAACTATATGATTCAATATGTTTAGCAAGCATTTAGTGGTGAAGCTCCCTCAAGTGATAAAAACAGGCATATGTTTGTCCTACCACAAGCTTGTGTCACCTTCCATATTTTGAAAATCATTTTACTTCGTTTTGTGATTGGTTACCAGAAAGTGAACATTATCTAAATTGCAAGTGTGAAAGTCTATTGCTGGAGAAACAACATAACTGCAGTGAATGCACATTTCTACACAAAACCCAGATTAATCCTCAGTGCCATAGTCCATGGGTACCTTCCCCTCTTTCTGATGGCTGATTTTGGCTTGATCTGTACTGCCATATAATCCAGTATCTGATCCCAGATCATCTGTTTTCAACTGGATTATATGAGTACACTGACACATAATCCAGTTCAAACCAGATAATCTGGGTTCAGATTCTGGATTATATGACAGTGTAGAAGGCACCTTTGTTTTTAACAGCAACTTTAAACAAATGGCAAATGTATTGTCTAACTGGGGTTATCATACATATGGACTGTATTCTTGAATGGCAGAACTCTAATCTTGAAGAAAATATTAAACTTCATTCTGTGACTTTAAACACTTACTGCTTCCTGTTTTGATTGCCAAAGAATATTTATCTTGTCAATGATCATTCAGAATGTAAAGAAGCTATAAAGACATTTCAGTCATAAAAAAGAAACGTGGCTTATTTTAAATGGAAAACAAACTCACCTGATTACTGTTTGGAGAAATTATAGCTTCTTGGATTATTAAAGGGGGAGAAGCAGTGGAAGAATAATAATTTGGAATTCCCCAAGGTTCATTATTTTTCCTGGCTTCAGCTTGGCTGGGTGGTAATACATCAGGAGAGGAAATATTATTGGCCAGATAATAGAATGGTGTGTCCTGAAAATCTACTGCTGTGTTGCTATTCACAGAAGTTTGTGAGGATGTAAGTTGCTCAGTGAAGGAGCCATTTGTGCTGTTTACACAGTCCAGACTCAAAGAGCACAAGGATCCCATGTTTTCTTCAACTGGGTGATGAGATGGCACCTCTCCAAAGTAATCTTCTGCAGCCCGTTGAGTTCCATTTTGAGAACTATCTGCTTCCATTCCCAACACTTCTAAATCTTTATTTGAGAAAACAGAAGGATTGCATCTGAAAATGAGGACAACACTATGAAATGGATGTTAAGGTCTTCTATTTCTAATGGATAGGAAAAGCATTTTTTCACTGAAGGTTGAGGTTCCCTGTTCCAGAAGCTCTTTGGAGAATCATAAAAATACTGCTCCATAGTGAACCACAAGTAGTCAAGCAGCAGATATTACATACTTTATGTACACCATTTAAGATGTACGTTCAAATCATTCTCAATTTCACAAGACCTGCTGCAATATATTATGGAAGTTGCGAAAAACCAACAGGAAGTGAACTAAGTCAGCTAACATAGCACCAAGTCCATAATTCAGCCTATTAGGCTACATTTTAGCCCATTGGGTAACTGTGGGGCGTTCCACACAGTCATCTAACCCAGAATATCAAGACAGAAAATCCCACAATATCAGCTTTGAACTGGGTTATCTGAGTCCACACTGACATATATTCCAGTTCAAAGCAGAAAATGTGAGATTTTATTCAGCTGTGTGGAAAAGGTCTGAGAGACATTGGAGACTCAGGTCTGGAGTGATGGATATGTAGAGTATAGAAAATGAGGATGGGGATAAACCAAGGGCTCTTCCAAACAGCCCTATATCCCAGAATATCAAGGCAGAAAAATCCCGCATTATCTGAGTGTGGGCAAAGATAACCCAGTTCAAAGCAGATATAGTGGGATTTTCTGCCTTGATATTCTGGGATATAGGGCTGTTTGGAAAGGCACTTAGTTATCTGAGTCCACACTGCAATATATTCCAGTTCAAAGCAGATAGTGGGATTTTGTTCAGCTGTGTGGAAGGGCCTGAGGCTGGATCTACATTACCATATAATCCAGTTTCGAAATGTAGATTAACTGCTTTGAACTGGATTATATGAGTCTACACTGCCATATAATCCAGTTCAATGCAGTTAATCTGCATTCAGACACTGGATTATATGGCAGTGTAGATGGGGCATGATATTGTTGCTTCTTGGGGTGATGAGGGATTCCCCTCCCAAGAAAGCAGAAAATAATTGAAGGGTACATCTACACTGCCCCAGTAATGCAGTTTGATATAATGTTAATCAACACGGCTCCATACCATAGAATCTTGGGATTTGTAATTTGGTGAAGCTCTTTTTAGCAGGGAAGGCTAAAGACCTTGTAAAACTACAGCTTCCATAGCCAGTCCCGTAGCCAGGATTTCGTTTCGGGGGGGGGGGCTGATTTTTTTTCAGGGGGGGTTTCGGGGGGGCTGAGTTTCAGGGCGGGCTGAGTCTGAGTGAAAGAGGGTCTAGCCTAGCAAACCTTTTGTATCATTACCCCAATACCCCCATGCATATGGGATATATTGAGTATGGTGATCAGATCATGATATGAATAAACATAACAATTTAAATAATGCACCATTAAGGCCTTTTCGCGAACCACCATGAAAATTTCGGGGGGGGGGGGTGAAGCCCCCCGAGCCCCCCCCCCCCCCCCCGGCTACATGCCTGTCCATAGCATTGAACTATGGCAGGTAAAGTAGTGTCAAGCAGCACTGCCCTATATTTACATAATTCTAAAAGTTTATAAAATCCCATCTTAGATCAATAGCATATTTTAAAGTTTTCTTTATATAAAACTACCAAAGGGGGAGCAGATTACTTGTTGAATGGCTTCTCACCCTCTGACTCAGGGCCCTTCCACACAGCCCTGTATCCCAGAATATCAAGGCAGGACTCAGATAACCCAGTTCAAAACAAATATTGTGGGATTTTCTGCCTTGATATTCTGGGATATAGCGCTGTGTGGAAGGGCCCCCAATCTTTCCTTTGGGGTAGAGGTTGTAACTTGGCTAAATGATTGTTGCTTCCATCTTTCCTCTCTCATGTGCCACATAAAAATATTTTCTTCTTGTTATTAGTATTATTGTTCCTCTTACTAGCATTTTTTTTTAAAAAACAACCAATTGTTTTTCTCTTGCTTTGATGAAGAAATACAATGTAGCAATAAAGGGATTGCATTCTTATTTGCACTGGGATTGTGGCACAGCTGGGTGAGTGTCAGCTGCATTAAGATCACTCTGACCAAAAGGTCATGAGTTCGAAGCCAGCCCGGGTTGGTGTGGGTTTCCAACCAATTATGTGTAGCCTGTTGTCGACCTTTGCAACCCGAAAGACAGTTGCATCTGTCAAGTAGGAAAATTAGGCACCACCTTAAAGTGTGGGGAGGCTAAATTAACTGATTAATGAGGCCATAAAGAAGACTCCAGCAAAGCATTCCAGCGGGGAAGCATGCGGGGAATGCAGAAGTGCTTGATCAGCGTCGCAGATGGATGATGAAAGTGACAGCTCCCCTGGCGGCCAAGAAAAAAAGTTAAATAGCCTCTGTTTATGTCTGTATATGTTTGTATGTCAAAAATTGGCATTGAATGTTTGCCATATATGTATACACTGTAATCCGCCCTGAGTCCCCTGCAGGGTGAGAAGGGCGAAATATAAAAGCTGTAAATAAATAAATAAACCAATAAATAAATATATTTGAATTTTATATTTGTTATATCATGTACAACAACTTACCAGTAACTACATTTAGTTCCACAAATTCCTTCCAGGCTCTGGCATGTTGTACAGAATAAAGGCAGTGCACCCATCCTTCATCTCTCTAGTTTTCCTGTTTCAGGTCACCACAGCCTAGTAACGGATTGGCACACATTTCACAACACCAAACACTTCAACATCTTAACCTGGATAAACAAAAAAGGGTGTTATCGGATGTTAGGAATTGTGGGAGTTGAAGTCCAAAACACCTGGAGGGATGGCCGAAGTTTGCCCACACCTGTTGTATACAGTATTTTATTATTATAGTTTGCCAACGATCCCTTGCCATGTGTTGCCTTGGCCCAGTCTGGCAGCATTTTTCAACCTGGGGGACGGGACCCCTGGGGATCTCATGAGGGGGTGCCAGAAGGGTCACCAAAGATCACCAGAGAACACAGTATTTTATGTTGGTCATGGGGGTTCTATCTGGGAAGTTTGGCCCCATTCTATCGTTGGTGAGGTTCAGAATGTTCTTTGATTGTAGGTGAACTATAAATCCCAGTAACTACAACTCCCAAATGTCAAGGTCTATTTCCCCCAAACTCCATCTGTGTTTTTATCTGGGCATATGGAGCATTTGTGCCAAATTTGGTCCAGATCCATCACTGTTTGAGTCCACAGTGCTCTCTGGATGGATATGAACTACTACTCCAAAACTCAAGGTCAATGCCCACCAAACCCTTCCAGTGTTTTCAGTTGGTCATGGCAATGACAAGACCACTATTTTAGTGATGGTCACTCCTTGGGTTAGTAGGTGTTTTGTGGCCAAATTTGGTGGCAATTAGTCCAGCAGTTTTTGAGTTATGATGCCACTCAAAAAAAGCAGAGCATTTTTAATATATAGATGAATTAATTAATTAATTAATTAAAGACTTTGACATGGCTTAGAATCATAGAATCAAAGAGTTGGAAGAGACCTCATGGGCTATCCAGTCCAACCCCCTGCCAAGAAGCAGGAATATTGCATTCAAATCACCCCTGACAGATGGCCATCCAGCCTCTGTTTAAAAGCTTCAAAAGAAGGAGCCTCCACCACACTCTGGGGCAGAGAGTTCCACTGCTGAACAGCTTTCACAGAATGTAGTAAGAACTAACGGGGGATCGTCTTAAGGAGAGGTCGCGAGGTTCGCTGTGGTTGTGGACCACTTCTGTACAATATTACACGAAGGGTCCTGAGCAGGGGCGAACGACAAACCTGGGAGACTGAAGCGGAAAGGAAGAAGTCAGGTCTCCGTCGCCCACCACTGCAAGGCTGCCTTCAGTCCAGGGAACTAAAAGGAACTGCGAGAGCCGCCCAAAGCTTGAGTCCCAGGTCGAGGGCGCTCGGGTTGTAGCTACAGCAACGGTAAACAGTGGGGAAGGCTGCAACCAGGGCAGGAAAAAGCGGGGCGGAGGCGGGCAGGCGGGGAAGCCCCTGCAAAGCCCTCTCCCTTGTCCAGAAACAGGGACTGGGTGGGAACTAGTCCCTCTCTCGGGGAAGGACCCTCGCCGCCGCTCTCAGGCGAAAGCCAAAGGGACAGAAGTCATGCAGCTTGGCACCCTTTACCTGCAGCAGTGGCTCAATGCCATGGAGTCCTGAGCGTTGCAATGGAAGGAGTGCTTCAGCCTTCCCTGCCAAGGAGGGCTGGTGCCTCCTCAGACTACATAGCATAGTCATGGCAGTTAAAGTAGTGCCCAATTGCATTTTCATCTGACAGGGTAGATCAGGAGGGTCAAACTCATTTTCATCCAGGGCCACCTCAGCCTCATGGTTGCCTTCAAAGGGCCACTGGATTCATGCAGGGAGTATCTGTGTATACAGAAAGCCAATTATATATACTGGGCATGGGCAAACTTTGGCCCTCCAGGTGTTCTGGACTTCAACTCCTACAATTCCTAACAGCCTACTGGCTATGCTATGCTAATTTTCTATATAAATAAAAATGTAATGTTCGTTTGTGGGATTAACATAACTCAAAAACCACTGGGTGAATTGACACCAAATATGGGCACAATACACCTATCAGGCCAACGAGTAACCATCACTCATAAAAACACTGAAAAACACAGCAGAAGAGACTTAAAAAGCCAAAAGATAAAAATACATTACAACCTATGTGCATAACCACATAAATACACATATACACAAATATATACACAAACATATACACACATACAAAACACATATACACAGATTGGGCCACAGCAGGGGGTAGCTAGTAATATAATATAATATAATATAATATAATATAATATAATATAATATAATATAACTAGCTGTACCTGCCACGCATTGCTGTGGCCAACCTTCCCCCCCTTTTTCTCTTCTTTCTTTCTCTCCGTCCTTCCCTCCTTCCTTTTCTTCCCTCGTTTTCTTTCCCTTTCTTTCCCTTTCTTCCTTCTCTACCCGTTTCTTTCCTCCCTTCCTTTGCTCTTTGGTTCCATTCTTCCTTGTCTCTTTCCTTCCTTCCTTCCCTCCTTCTTTCACTCTTTCCTTCCTTCCTTCGTGTCCTTCCTTCCTTCCCTCTCTCTTTCCTTCCTTCATTCACTTTTTATTTCCTTCTCTCCTTCCTTTTATACCTTTCTTTCCTTCCTTCTCTCCTTCCCTCCTTCTTTCCCTCTTTCTCCTTTGCCTTCTCTCCTTCTTTCCTTCCTTCCTTCCTTCCTTCCTTCCTTCCTTCCTTCCTTCCTTCCTTCCTTCCTTCACCTTTTCTGTGTATATGTTTTGTGTGTGCATATATGCATATATGTGTGTATATATTTGTGTATATGTGTATATATGTGTGTTTGTGTGTATATATGTGGTTTTGTTCATGCATTGTAATGTAGTTTTGTTTTTGTTTTTTGTTTTTAAGTCCCTTCTGCTGTGTTTTTCAGTGTTTTTATGAGTGATGGTCACTCATTGGCCTGATAGGTGTATTGTGTCCAAATTATTTCCTTCCTTCCTTCCTTCCTTCCTTCCTTTCTTCTGAAACCAACCTGAACATTTCAGCTCCCTTAGAGGGTATAAAATCATCAAGTTGGGAAGGATTTTATGGGCCATCCCATCCAACTCCCTCCCAAAGCAACATGTCCAGCTAAAACAGTGGCTCCCAACCTTTTTTTGACCAGGGGCCACTTTGACCAGGGACCACTCCAACATTTTGTGAGTAGTCAGCCTCTCCTCTCCTGGCACCCCCATTGCCTTGGCACTATAAGAGGGTTTCACAAGACCAGTTGCTCTCATTGCCACATGGTTTTGAGACAATGGTGTAGTAATGGTGAGACTGCAGACCATATTTTTGTTCTTGTGGACCACTGGGAATTCAGCTCCCAGAATATCTAGCCATTAGCCAAAGTTTCTGAGGCTGCTGGGAATTGAAATTTGAAACACTTAGAAGGCCAATGTTTGGAAATCATTGAATCAGCCCAGCCAGGTAGCTCTCCAGCACCTTTTTTTGAAAACTTCCAGATAAAGAACCCACAGCATCTCAAGTCACTTCCATTGCTGAACCATTTTTACTGTCAAGAATTCCTTCTCATGTTCAATCAAAATTTATCTTCCTGTAACTTCAAACCATTAGAGATGGACCTAACTTCTGGAACAGCAGAGAACAGACCTGCCCTTTCTTCTCTGTGGCAACCATTGAGGTATTCAAAGAGTGCAATCACATCTCCTCTCAGTCTTTTCACCATGCTGTACATGCCGAGTTCCTTTCCTCATATTGTTTACCTTCTTTATTGTCTTGCTACAGTTTGTCTATATCCTTCTTAAAATAAGGCGCCTGCAACTAAACACTGTAGTCCAGATGGGGACCATTGTGTTCCATGATCATGATCCACAGGGCAGTTATTAATAATAACATCATCATCTTATATCTTATTTCCAGCACGAGATCCAAGAAGACAACACTCTTTGTTTTATACAAGAAGCAATGGATGGGTCCATCATTTCTCTTGACTTGGAACTATGTTTCTATTAATGCAGGCTAAAATATCTTTCTCCCTCTTTGCTGCAGTATCACACTGCTGGCTCATGTTTAATTTATGATCAAAACTAATCCAAAGGTGTGGGGTTTTTTTAACAGATAGTACAGGTGAGCCATGTACACAAACACACACCCCATCCTATAGATGTGAATTTTGTGTTTATGGCCTAGATAGAGAATTTTTAATTTGTCTATATTGATTTTCATTTTATCAATTTCTGCCCAATTTTCTAGCTTATTTTCTGAACTTTGCCTGTCTCCCAATGTGTTAGCCCCACCTTCCAGTTTTGTTTCATTTGCAAACTGGATAAAGATTCCCTCTACTATGTAATCTAAGACATTGATAAAAAGGTTAAACAGCAGTGGTCTTATGACAGAACCCTG
Organism: Anolis sagrei; assembly: GCF_037176765.1. Taxonomy (NCBI): domain Eukaryota; kingdom Metazoa; phylum Chordata; class Lepidosauria; order Squamata; family Anolidae; genus Anolis; species Anolis sagrei. Next base: position 64,134,350 of record NC_090021.1, read on the forward strand.
AGGCACTCCTTCCAATCCATAAGGTAACTATTGATCACAGTATAGTTTTCTCTCCATTATAGATCCAACTGGCAGTGTCTCTGTCTATTCCACAATTCCCATCTAGCTCAATGATCAGTGAAACCTCAATCATCACTTTAGCTGGAGGTATGGCACAATGAAGAAAACGATTAAAAATCCTCCTTTTACTATGATCCTAACTGCTTGTGGTTAAAGAATGTTATGAAGGAATTGGTTTATGTTAAATGGTTTTTAATGCACCCCTTGATGTGCTAAAGTGTACAGTTTCAACTACTTGCATGTTTACACTTTAGTGGATGAGTCACACACTTTCAGACCAAGGAAACATCATGGTAGGTTTGTCTTAAGACTAATAATAACAATAATAATAATGTGCAACCCCGATCCACATTAGGGACATTGCTGATACATGCTATAGGCTTTCATTTATCTCCCCCTCCTTCATGTTTTTGATTTCACAACCCTTCCTTCCTGAGCGGATGTTTTCAAAGGGGATGGAAAACTCGAACGGCTAGTAGATCTTCCCATTGTCCTTTATCTTCCAGTCACCGTGTGACAGTACAAGTGATAATATTGCATTCATATTTCAATAAACTTCAACTTTTATTCAATAAATTTGCAGTGAAAGAACACATGGGCTGGTTCCAGTTTGCAGTTATCATCCTGTAATTTAAAACCTAAATGCCCTTAAAACTGGAAGATTGTAAGCATCTCTGTTGAAAAGTGTTGTTTCTCTTCTGCCTGCAAGAAATAAGTTGTTGGAAAAATGCTTTGCACTGTTTACTTTGGTCATCATGTGTGCAGGTACAACTGTACCAGGAGCTCCAATTTTGTTTGCTTTGCACTGAATGTTTGTTGTAGTCCCAAGTTTCAGGGACTCTGCAGATAGGTGGCTTCTTTTGGCTGCAATCATAGGGCAAGCCACCTGTCAATTATAGTTAGGTTCCATGGTCCTGCCCCCTTTTTGGGTTTTAGAGGGAATAGGAGCCATTTTGGGTTCAGTCCACACAGAGAAGCTTTCCATGCAGGACATAATACCAAGAGCTCCTGAAGAAAGCTTCGTCTTCTATGGCTTGGCCGGGGAGATATACAGCCCACAGCTTGGCTGGGGTTATACAGCCCTACACCTCCTTTGTTGAAGGACTTCATGGAAACCTGAGTTCTTTTCCCCTGGAAGTCTACAAAGCTCTGCTTGGTAAGGGTCACTCACGGAAGCCAGAAGTAGTTGGTACCGGGTGTAGAGGCTCCACGCCAACAGAGGCAAAGACAGACTGCCCAGATTAGAAGTTAAGGATTTCCCCATTTGTTAAAATACAGTTATGAAGATAGTGCCTGTTCCCTGTGGACAAGATTGAAAGAGCCAATAGACTGTTAAGGAAGCCTAAAGTACCTGTTTGTTTACATGAATAAAGAACTTTGTTGAACCTTTAAGCAATCTAGAGACTCTGTTTTAAGGAAATCCAAGGGCCTTTAATCTGAGGCAGCCCTGGCATCCCGTTGGGCACACAGAATTTATGTCCTGTCTACAGTCTTATGCACAGGCCCAGCATGCAACAGCACATCATGACTAATAGGGATCTTCAACATCTTTTATTCAGGATAACATGCAAATTGCCATTACTTTGTCAAACCCCCAGAAGCCATGATGGGTCAAGGCTCCATATAATTTCCAAATGCCAGTATCTGTTTCAGAGTTGATGCCTAGGAAACCATCAATTTAAAACAATATTTATTATCAGATTGCCAACTGTTTTTATCAAGCACATTTTAAAAATTCTAGATAATAATTGCCATCAATTTCTATTCAGTTCCTTTACACAGATATATTTCAGTTGTTTTGTCATCATTATGGTTGCCAGTGTATTAACATTTGTAACCATATTGATGATAAAATGAATGAAATACTGCTGTTGTATGTCTACTAAACCATCTAGGGAATTCTCCAGCACAAAAAAGAACAATTGGATTTGTGGACAAAATCAAATCATATATTTTCTCATTTTGTTTCTTGCAACAATGGATTAGCAAACATGGCATATAAAAACACAGGCTGTTTATCACAAATCTAGCTTTTGAAAAAACAAAGAAGTTTGAGGCTTCTTTATTTTTAAAAACTATCAAAGGAATTTAAGTCTCACTGGAAATCCAGAAATTTCCAATCTGATTTTGCATCTGAATTACAAAATATTTTAAAACTAAAGTATTTTTCAAAGAAGAATGATTTGTAAGTGCTCACCCAACTATCAAACAAATGCATAGAATAATAGCACATGGACATTGTTACTTGCAAAACATACAGATGCATATATAAATATATGAGTCAGGTTGCATTGATAATTCTGATGATTCTGATCATTTCTGCTGCTGGGACTGTTCATTGTCATCTTCATCGCTTCCAAATTCTGTGCTAGTGTCCTTTTTGGTGGGGAACCTTCTTGCCTGATTTTCAGATGTTGACATTTCATTTTCTTTGAGTATTTTGCCTGTTTCCTCTGCTGACTTCAGTGTAGATGTGCACTCAAGCTGCCTCTGTTGAGAAGTGTCACAACCATCAACATCCTTTAAGAAAGCCATCCCATCCGCTTTCTTCTGGGAGATAAAAGGCATTTCTTTTGAATGTTTTCCATGTTCTGAAGCTTTACTCCCAAATGGTGCTTGCTGTGGTATGAACAAATCAGTCGCACTCTCAAAGATGTCGTTGTCATCATCATCTTCATCCAAGAAGGCCACCTCATCTGCTTTCTTGTGTGAAATAGAAGACATTTTTCCTGACTTCTCTTTATGTCTGGAAGTTTCACTTTGGAATGGCACTTCACTTTGGAAATCATCAACATTCTCAAAATGGTCATCATCGTCGTCATCATCATCCCCAATATAGTCATCTAAGAAAGCTACCCCATCTTCTTTCCGGTGGGGAATCAAAAACCTCCTCTCAAGTGTTGATGCTTCACCTTTCTGACCATCAAATTGTTCTTCTTCATCATCACTGTCATATTCATCTAAGAAAGAAACTCTGCGTTCTGATGGCTTTGGAGGTTCCAACATTTCTGTTTTAGGGAATACTCCATCTGATAGGACTAGCTCTTGCATTGGCCTCAAATCTACTGTGGTCTCAAGAGATTCTTCTTCTTCACCAACATACTCATCTAAGAATGCCACTCCATCTTCTTTCCGGTGGAGAAGACGTTCTGCTTGTAGTAGTGCGTCTAAAATTTCCTCTTTTGGTGATACAGCCTCTCCTATAGCTGGCTCCTGCAATTGCCTCACTTCAGTTGTACCTTCAGGTTGCTTTTCTTCACTGCCAGCACGGCTATCCAAGAGAGTCAAGCGATCTTCTTTTTCACGGGGAGGATACTCTAAAATTTGACTCTGAAGAGAGGCTGCCTTTTCAGCTAGCACTGGTACTGGTTCTAATCTCACATCAGTTGGGCTTTCTTTTTGTTGACGTGCCTCAGGATGAAACACTTGAGGAACTGAGACACTTGCTTCTTCTGCTTTTTTGGGGGTTATCCCACGATCTGAAGTTGTTGTCTCTGACTTCAATATGCCTTTAAATGATTTCATACTAAACCTTTTTGAAGTTTGGGATGTAGCATCCTCAGGAGGGTACATAATAGATCTTGTGTATGAAGAGGTTATACTCTGTGAGAAAACAAATCAAATTGTAAGAAGGGCTGAAGAACATTGTGTATTTCATTAAAATAAAATTAAATGTATATTATGTCTTTAACAAGTTCTCTCTCACACATCAATCATCACATCAATCATATGAAAACAGAATTCACTAATGTATTGTCAAAGGTTTTCACAGCCAGAATCACTGTGGTTTTCTAGCTATATGGCTATATAGTGTTCTAGCAATATTGTCTCCTGCCAGAAATGCTGCTAGAGCACAGCCATGCAGAGCAAAAACCACACAACACTCCAGAATTCACAAAGTCATTTAAGAATGCGTAACCTAGAATTACACAGTTGTGATGTTTTCTATTACAAAACTTTAATATTCCCTAATTTAGGAGATGCACAGGGACCGTGGAATTTATCCAATCCTCATTTACCAGGAATTAAGCACTGCAACTGACAGGGGTTTGTTCCCTTGTTGACCAGGAAACATCTAGTCGAAGGTGTGTTCCCCTTCCCCTTCTTCACTCCCCAGCAATTTCAGTGCATTATATGGCAGTGTTTGAAGAGGGATTATGAGAAGGACCCTGCTGCTACCTATTGTATCAGAGATTACTCAATGGAGAGTGGAAACATCATTCAGAAGTTTACAAATCAATTAGGGAACAGATGCTTGTCAACCTCTGTGGTTGCTGAGGATAGGGTGGGTGGGGGGATTAGGCTGAGAGTTGCTGTGGACCTGCATTAACTACCATGGTTACACATTCATAATAACTGCCCAAATTCCAGTCACTTTTCTCAAAACTTTGCATGCCAATAAAGTTCTGACCATGGATCCAGGCCATTTGCTTTCATAAGTCCTCCAAGAGCCAAAAGACCACTTCGTTGTTGTTGTTCATTCGTTCAGTCGTCTCCGACTCTTCGTGACCTCATGGACCAGCCCACGCCAGAGCTCCCTGTCGGCCGTCACCACCCCCAGCTCCCTCAAGGTCAGTCCAGTCACTTCAAGGATGCCATCCATCCATCTTGCCCTTGGTCGGCCCCTCTTCCTTTTGCCTTCCACTTTCCCCAGCATAATTGTCTTCTCTAGGCTTTCCTGTCTCCTCATGATGTGACCAAAGTACTTCAACTTTGTCTCTACTATCTTTCCCTCCAGTGAGCAGTCGGGCTTTATTTCCTGGAGGATGGACTGGTTGGATCTTCTCGCAGTCCAAGGCACTCTCAGCACTTTCCTCCAACACCACAGCTCAAAAGCATCGATCTTCCTTCGCTCAGCCTTCCCTAAGGTCCAGCTCTCACATCCGTAGGTGACTACAGGGAATACCATGGCTTTGACTAGGCGGATCTTGGTTGCCAGTCTGATGTCTCTACTCTTTACTATTTTATCGAGACTGGACATTGCTCTCCTCCCAAGAAGTAAGCGTCTTCTGATTTCCTGGCCACAGTCTGCGTCTGCAGTAATCTTTGCACCTAGAAATACAAAGTCTGTCACGGCCTCCACGGTTTCTCCCTCTATTTTCCAGTTGTCAATCATTCTTGTTGCCATAATCTTGGTTTTTTTGACGTTTAGTTGCAACCCGGCTTTTGCGCTTTCTTCTTTCACCTTGATTAGAAGGCTCCTCAGCTCCTCCTCGCTTTCGGCCATCAGAGTGGTGTCATCTGCATATCTGAGGTTGTTAATGTTTCTTCCAGCAATTTTCACCCCAGCTTTGCATTCATCCAGCCCCGCACATCGCATGATGTGTTCTGCATACAAGTTAAAAAGGTTGGGTGAGAGGATGCAGCCTTGCCGTACGCCTTTCCCAATCTTGAACCAGTCTGTTGTTCCGTGGTCAGTTCTGACTGTTGCTACTTGGTCCTTGTACAGATTCCTCAGGAGAGAGACAAGGTGGCTTGGGATGCCCATCTCACTAAGAACTTGCCACAATTTATTATGATCCACACAGTCAAAGGCTTTAGAATAGTCAATGAAGCAGAAGTAGATGTTTTTCTGAAACTCCCTGCCTTTCTCCATTATCCAGCGGATATTGGCAATTTGGTCTCTTGTTCCTCTGCCTTTTCTAAACCCAGCTTGAACATCTGGCAACTCTCGCTCCATGTATTGCTGGAGTCTTCCTTGCAGGATCTTGAGCATTACCTTACTGGCATGAGAAATAAGGGCCACTGTACGGAAGTTTGAGCAGTCTTTCGCATTTCCCTTTTTTGGTATGGGGATATAAGGCGGTGATCCTTTGCTGGAGAAAGACCACTTCAGTACCACAGAAAGAAATGGTTTCCAGAAGGAACCACAAAACCTGTCAAGAAACAAGTGTTCCGAAGCAGCCACATGATTCTTTTCTTCCAGACACTCATAGTAACAAGTTCAGCTTTCAAGTGTTAATCACCCATAATCTAGGGCAGTGGTACCCAATCTTTTTTTTGACCAGGGACTCCTTGACCAGGAATCACTCTCCAACATTAGTTCCAAAAGGGTTACAAATCAGTTTTTGGTCAACTTTAGATTTGGTTTGGTTATTTGGGGTGGTGATTCAGAAATTTGCATTGGATAGACCACATCAGCTCTAGTTTCTGATACAGAACATATGCCATCCAGTAGTCGCCAACTGCTGGCCCACAGAAAACCATATTTAATAATCTAGAGCTGTTGTGGTCTATCCAATGCAATTTTCTGAATCACCACCCCGAATAACACCAGGAACAGGCCTAAAAACAAAGACACCAAGATAAAAAAATGTTTTGTTGTGCTGTGTTATTATCCATGGATTTTGTTAACACTTGACACTATAAGAGGGTTTTCTGAGGCCAGTCACTCTTGCTGTAACAGTGTGGTAACAGTGAGGCCACTGACCATATTTTTGTTCTAGTGCACCACTGGGGGTCCATAGACCATAGATTGGGAACCACTGATCAAGGGCAACCAATAATCATCTGTTATACTCCAATTATAGTTATTTTTGAATGTGCTATGACCATGTCAGCGACAAAATTTGGGAGTTGATGTCCAAAAGAAAGGCATCTTTTACAAAATCAAGCACAGATGCACTCATATGCTACATAATTAATAATATGACAAAGGTGCAGGTTTCTTGTTTAGAAGAAAACAGAATAAGTATTACCCCTAAAGAAGGCGAGTGTGATTGCCAAGGAACTATAGTCCTCGTCATTTCGCATACAGATGCATTAAGATAATTTTTCGTTGACTGTATTGCTTCATTTTTTAGCCATGGAATAAAAGCAAGTATACTGGCTGCCGCAACATTGCAAACACCATTTACTACGAAACCAATGTTATAATTGCCGAAAATATCATACATTGCACCTGAAACAAAAAATACATTTGGGTTACTATTTAAGCACATAACAGTTCTAATTTTTTTGTAATGTTGTGTTATAGCATAGAGAAACAACTCCCAATGATAGTAAAGTCACACTGCAAACACATACACATACTCTGAAGTCATCAGGTGCTGCAACCTCTGCTAGTGCAATGGTCAGGGACACCTCCTCCATCCCAATGTAGAAAACACAAGCTCCTATATGGCCATGTTCAAGAAGCATTCTCCCCTGACGTTTCGCCCACATCTATGGCAGGCATCCTCAGAGGTCCTCTCTGGGTGAAACATCAGGATAGAACACTTCTGCAGCATGGCCATACAGTCCAGAAAACTCACAGCAACCCAGTTTAGAGTTTTTATTGACATGTTTGGAGTAAATACTTTTCAGCCTCCCAGATGTTGCAGTTAAGGAACTAGATAAGTGCCCACATGGGCCAAGCAACAGATTCAGGTCACTCAGATTTCTTGGGGTATATGCCTCTAATTTTAAAATAAAATTATGCTTCCAGAAGGTTAATACTATAATAATAAAAATAACAGCACACTCTTTCCTGGTTCTCCATGCTGTATGCATATAACACAGAGAAGAGATTTGTTAAGCACTACAAAGATGGTCACCTCGTGAACATAATGAAAAAAACACATTCAGCTATGCTAATACATTACTAACTCATAGCTGCATAGAAAAATAGCTAACATTGGTTTGGTTTTACCTGCAAAGGGTGGGCCAAAGCAACTAATTGCATTGACAGTCATCATAAATCCCCATGCAACAGGCATTTTCTCTTCTCCCATCAAGTCAAAAGTAAGGACAGGCAACAAAACATAGTTTCCCGCATCAACAAATCCCAGAAGAGAGCAAATGGTTACTAGAGAGGCAAAGTTTGTACAATGAGGAATAAGAAAGTATACCACACCTGCAAAGCAAAACAAAACCTTGTAAGATACATGGTTATTTTAGATGAACATAACAGGTTTGCTAATGTGTTAAAGGTCCAGCAGGGCATCTAGACACCCCACAAAAAAGCACGGGCTTTGGGGGGAGCTATATGAACTCTAGTCCACACCCAATCGGGTTTCTTAAACCCGATTGGGTGTGAATTAAAGGCCTGTGTGGAATCAGCCAGAGACAGATGCAATGTTAATGAAAGTGACATTTAAAATGTCATTTGCATTAAGTACTTATAATGTATATAAGAACTCAGAGCAGAATACAGAATTTTCATTTCTCAAGCATATGCATGCAGACAACTGCTTAAACAGAGGCTGGATAGTCATCTGTCAGAAGTACAGTATATTCTGGCATATAAGACTACTTTTTAACCCAAGAAAATCTTCTCAAAAGTCAGGGGTCGTCTTATACGCGGGTGTAGTCTTATGCATGGGAGTCGTCTTAACTCTATATTTTAACTGGAAAACTTGGGGGTCGTCTTATACGCCCAGTCGTCTTATATGCCGGAATATACGGTACTTTGATTGTGCTTTTCATGCATGGCCCACGTGGTCCCTTCCAACTCTATGATTCTATGTCTAGATGGATCAATGTGGATCTTTTACCATTTCCAGGTTTAAACTACAATCTACACTGCCATATATTGCAGTTTGAAACTACTTTATATGGTCAGTTCATTACCTGGCAGTGCAGATGGGTTCTTGATCTAAAAAGGCAGTTTGTCCTAACTTGCCAAGTATTATTATATTACATTAAATGTTTCCTGTTAATAAAGAGACATTTGTTTTCTGGGACATACTTACCAGCAGACAAAATGGATGCCTGATTCAGATAAAGTCGGTCAATTTTTTCCATGTCACATATCTTTCCAAAAAGAAGACAACTAAACATGCTGCTTACTCCAATTCCTACCATAATATAAGATGCTTGATGCAATGGAATACCCAAGTCACCTGCAAGTTTAATCTGTAAAATAAGTGTCTTTAGATTTATATTCACATATTGATTTTTGATGCCGCTATGCATTTCTCAAAAAGAGTTTATCATAATAGTGCTGATCACAGTTGAGCTAACAATGTCATTAAACACTTCAACATTTTTTGTTTTAAGAGTCACATGGTGTTTCAATGTACACTGCCAAGCACTAACATGTTATAACTGTATATAATTAATTGAGGCTCTACCAGAATCGTAAGTGCTGACACAAATGCCCTCTTCTTCCTTTGCTGCCTATTGAATGTTGTCTGTTAGTTTTCAATAAAAACTTTTCTCTTTCTGTCTGTTTGTATAAGAACCAATTCCTGCCCTTTTTGTGTTGATTCTGCCTTTGATACCTAATTTTCTGTTAATAAGAAAGGGCTAGGAACACATCTTCTTCATTAACTGAGACCTGTAGGCAAGTCTTCATCATAGCATGTATCCTTGTAGCCGCATCTAATTATTTTCCCAGAAAAGGGCACACATGGTTCAGAATTGAAATAAAGAAAAGAAAGAAAATATTGACCACATATCAATTTGATATAAATACCAGGTCTAGCAACAATCCAAAAAGATAAGACTATACATCTTTTGGAAGTACACCGACCTGATTGCCTACTATCAAGAACCATATCTTATATTAAACAAGTTGCAGACTTTTCCCTCCTTTCTATCTGTCAGACTTGTTCAGAGACCTCAAAGGGCTGAGGGAACAAGAACAGTGATCATTGAATATTATCACAATATTTAGAGAAAACACTTTCAGTTGTATATATATTGCTATTCAAAATATGAAACATGTATAAGAGATACTATAGAAAACCAAAATGCACAGATGGGATCTTACCATATGTACAAAAGGTATGAAGAATCCAAATTTTGCTAATCCAAGAGCAAGGACCCAAACCTCAAAGATACGGTCTTTCCACAAACTTAAATCCACAATAAAACCTCTTAGTGGGGATGTTTTAAACTTCTCAACAACACTTGGATGAGCTCTATCTTTAAAAAAATAAAACAAAAAATAATTATTGCTATTATTTACATAAAGCCACAGCCGTAACTGACAAAAGTTTCATTATCAGACAACAACAAATATGACAAAAGTCAAGTGAATTTACATGTCTACATGTCAACCTGTGTGATGTTTAGTTTTTGTGCTTTGGCCTGCAAAGAGGAACGAAGATCTCAAAGAGTGATTCTACATGTTAGTGGGAGAACTTGTTCAGAGGAGTGTCTGGACAACCCCAAGAAAGATTACATCTGAGCAACAATAATCAGACTTTATTATGTCTACACTCTATTCCTGAAGAGTTGACTGAATACTGAATGGGAATTCTTAGGAGTAAAAAGTGGACATGATTTATTCTTTAAGACTTGAGTACTGATCTCAGTTTTAATTGAACCACAAGCTTACCGAATGTGGCTCCAGGTTCAAACCCTGAAGCTGGGAAAATTTTGCCAATTTTTCACCATAGCTCATTTGGTGAAGGAAAACACTGTGCCTTGTCACCTGAGATTGTTTCTCAATGTCCCAATGCAGGACCCTTTGCATTGGGAGGAACAGAAAAAAGCAGGTGTGAGTTTGTTGGAGTTTGTGCATATGCTCTGAAATGTCTAGAGTAAAGACAATGTATGTTTGCATGTGCCTATAATGTATACATGTGCCTTCTGTTCCAAAACAAGGTATGACTCTTCGTGCTGAAAAAATGTTGATAATTCCTACTTCAAATTCAGGACTGGGTCCTTTCTGGGCATTTTCACAAGCTAGTTTTATTATTTATTTATTTATTTATTTATTTATTTATTTATTTGACTTGTATACCGCCACTCCCAATTTGGCTCGGAGCGGTTTACAGCAGTAGATTAAAACAATACAACCAACTTTAAAATACAATAAAAACGAGAACAGAAATAGTCCTGAGTTATTCACCCATCGAAAGCTTGTCGGAAAAGAAACGTTTTTCAGGCTTTCCGAAAAGCAAGTAGCTTTCGGATGGTTCGGGTTTCAACTGGGCAAGGCATTCCATAAATAAGGGGCCACAATCGAGAAGGCCCTCTGCCTAGTAGAGGACAGATGATAAGTCCGGATGTTGGGGACTTCAAGCAAATTTTGGTCTTTGGACCGAAGTAATCTCTGGGGTTGGTAGGGGGATAAGTGGGCCCTCAGGTACGCCGGCCCCAGACCATATAAGGTTAAAGGTTAGTACCAGCACCTTGAAAGTAATCCGGTACTCAATTGGAAGCCAGTGCAGCTGTTGTAGAATTGGGGTGATACGACACCTCACTGGCACCCCGGCGAGAAGACGAGCCGCCGCATTTTGCACCAGCTTCAGTTTCCGGATCACTGACAAAGGAAGGCCAATGTAGAGGGTGTTACAGTAGTCAAGCCTCGAGATGACCGTCGCCTGGATCACCGTAGCCAGGTCGTTCCTAGATAGGAAGGGAGCCAGTCGCCTAGCCTGACGTAGGTGGAAAAACGCAGATCTGCTCACAGCAGAGACCTGGGCCTCCATTGAGATTGAAATAGATTGTTTCAGGCTGGATCTACACTTCCCTATAATCCAGTTTCAGAATGTGGATTAACTGCATTGATCTGGATTATAGGACAGTGTAGTACCTGGATGAGAGACCAGGTGATACAGGCTATATTTCAGAGGAAGAAATGGGCAAAAACCTTCTTTGCCCAAGAAAGCCCTATGAAACGCATGGTCAGTGCATGAGTTGTTGCTGAAGAGCAGGACTACTAAAGCATAACTTGGAACGCATTAAATATCAATGGCAATCTGGGAGACAAAAAATAGTCCAGTCAAACTAATATGCTCTGGCCAGTGTTTGCAAGACCCAAGGAGGGGGGACTGATGAAGCCAGTTTGCTCTGGCTTTTGAGACTACGAGTTCATCCATACTGTAGAATGAATGCAGTTTGACACCAGTTTCATTGCCATTGCTCCATGCTATGGAAGCATGAGAGTTGTAGTTTTATAAGGCCTTTGGTATTTCCTGCCAGAATGTTCTGGTACCTCACCAAATTACAAATCTCAGATTCCATAGCATTGAGCCATGACAGTTAAAACTGTGTCAATCTGCATTCATTCTATAGTATAGGTGCACCCTAACGCCAATGTTATATATGGCCTAATGTCATTGTTATATATGCTTTCCCTGCCCTATTTCAATTGATTAGCCGCACAAATCCCAATAGAACATCCTCCAGTTATCCCAAGTCTCGAATAATCTTGTGCTTTCAACTCCTTTTAAAATGTCTCCATGTTTTCTTCTCCCACTTTCTCCCTTTGTATCCAGGTTACTTCAATTGCTACAAAATAAGTTCACGTTGCAAAAGCAGTCTGTACTTAGTTGTCCAGGAGCCACAGTGGTGTAATGGGTTAAACCCTTGTGCTGGCTGAACTGCTGACCTGAAGGTCGGCTATTTGAATCTGTGAAACGGAGTGAGCTCCCGTCTGTCAGCTCCAGCTTCCCATGAGAGAAGCTTCCCACAGGATGGTAAAACATCTGGGCATTCCCTGGGCAACATCCTTGTAGATGGCCAATTCTCTCACACCAGAAGCAACTTGCAGGTTCTCAAGTCACTGCTGACATGATTTTAAAAAACTCAGTTATCTCAACATTGTAGAAAGGAAAGGAGGAGGATGGAATTACAGTATAATCCCACTGTACACTGATTTAATATCCATGGTCCTGTTTATCCATGCTTCAAAATTAGGTTTGCTATGATTTCTGGTCTCCATGGGGTAACATTGATACAGGGATCGTATTATTAAAACACCAAAGTCCTTATAAAACTATTTATTTTTCTCTATGAAATGTAAAATGAAGGGACTGTGCCAAGGTCTCAAGTTTTGTCTAGGAATCCTCAAGGCCTGGGCTGATTTTGAACTTGCAAATCTATGTGCTACAAGAAAGAAAAGAAGAAACAAATTTAAAAAGGCATCAGTAGTTTACATACGTTTTTGAAGTGGTTTGTAGGCAAAACCAGCCACAATACATATTGTCAGAATTCCACTGTATACACGTAAGCTAACTCTCCATCCAAGGGTATCAATTAAATACTCATGAAGCTTATTCTGCACAAATGTTCCTGCAGCCCCACCAGCCATCACAATCCCAGTTGCAAAGGAGCGCTTGGTGGTAAAATAAAGGCTTACCATTATCAGACCTATGGAAACATACAGTGTTACAATCATTATTAGTACATTATTATTTATTAATACACTCATATTATGTATTAATATAGTCATTTATTAACATTATGGCAATATTGGGATCTAAAACTGCTTACAACATATTAAAACCAATACAGATTAAGATAAAACAAGAAAAAAGCAGAGGTGGAAGATATATTCCTGGTGAAACCACAGTCAGCTGAAACTGTGAATGCAACCAAAGGCTACTAAATTATCTGATTTCCTGTCACAGCATACCATCGAGATGGAGTCCCTTGTTGAAGGCTGTGGATGATGGGCTTTGCAGAAAGAGGAGAACCTAGCATTTTTCTCTGGGTGTGTGTAAGTGAAACCTCAGTTCCATGGTTACTGTACATATATGGTACATGTCTTGCAGTACATACAAAAACAAAGATGGCTCAACTAAAAAATCTATAAAATTAAATCAATTTACAAGATGAATATAAACACATCACATTGCCTCATCACATTGCCAAATTTTCCAGTCCTAGAACAGTTTGCCGATGCAGCTAGCACGGAGCTCACTGGATCCCATCACATGATACACAGCTACTTTCAACCGGACTCCATGGTGGCTATATCGGCAAACTGTTCTAGGACAGGAACTCTGAACGTGGGAGACTACCAAGCTGTAAAGGTAGTCTTTCCAGCGTGTGATGGGCAAGCAGGTGGTGCAGTGGATGTAGGTTGCTGGGCGACGGATTTGTCCTGCTACCCCACAATTTTTCCCTCTGCCCTATGGATTCCCCGCATCAAGGACCTCCATGTGATGAGATTCATTGTGATCCGCCTTCTAAAACAGATTGGAAGTCAGCGCAGCTGCCAAAGCACTGGTGTCACATAACTATGTTGACTAATTCTAGTTAATTTAATTGATAACTAAATAGATTTGAGTTACCTGGGGTGCTAGCTAGACTTGATCCTACACCAACAATGATTCCTTGTGTTAAAAATAGCATTCGTAAATCATGAGTATAGGATGAACACACTAGACCAAACATGACAACGATTGCTCCAATTATGCACACTTTAATGGCTCCATGTTTCACCAGAAGTTTTCCAGCAACCGGACCAAAAATCATAATAAAAGCATAGCTGATCGATCCAATCCAGGCTACATAGAAACAAATAGTTGTAGTTAAATGCAGGAAAACATTTACATCTTACTATATGATCAGATTAATTACTATGTGTTCTACCAGTAAAGGGGGAAAAACACTTCTTGAAACCAATAGAAAAGTACAGATATCTGCAAACTACATTAGAAGTATTTGGGCATTCAGGAATTTAAGAGGGGGAAACCAAAGAGCAGGTGCTGTGTTGTATAGGCCCAGTCCTCATGACACAGGGGCATTTCCTTCAGCCCACTCCAGGACACAGCATGAACATGAGCATATAACAGTATGTATGTAAGTTTCCATACTAGCTTGAGACCCCATATTCTAACTTACATGGAGATCAACACTTGTTCATCCATCTGAACAAGAGCTTGATTGTGCATTTCCTGCATGGTAGGGGGTTAGGCTGGACGGCCCTTGTGGTCTCTTTTAACTCTATAATTCTATGATTGATCTATCCATCTAGATAGACTTCCCTTCTACAGAAATGTACACGTCAGGAGGAGTCTGATGTCAGAAAGCTACAAAGTACAGACTTTTCATTCACTAGATTAATTGTTTGTCTATATTTAAACATATATAGTTCACATGTGCATTTAATGTATGTGGTAAAGCCTCTGTATCTGTGGAGGATACATTCCTGAATTAACTATTTATTTATTTACTTATTTACTATATTTATATATCACCTCTCTCAACCTGAAGGCGACTCAAGGTGGTTTACATTCAGCAGTCAATGCCCCCAACAACATAAAATATAGTTAAAACATTACATATAATATAAACCATATAAAAGCAATAAAACAATTAAAATCATAAAACACAAGTTCTCCACATCTCATCACTAAAATCATTTTTCTATTGCATTGTCCAATCATTCCATGGATCTAAATTAGTCTGTTACACTGCATCTGCAAATGCCTGCTCAAACAGCCAGGTTTTGACTCTCTTTTGAAATGTTAGGAGGGAGGGGGCCAATCTAATATCCCCAGGGAAAGCGTTCCATAGCCAAGGGACCACTGCTGAGCAGGCCCTGTCTCTCGTTCCCCCTTCTGGTTCTGTGAATTTATTTATTTATTTATTTATTTCGGGGTTCTTTTACCCCGCCCTTCTCACCCCGGAGGGGACTCAGGGCGGCTTACAGAAGCAAAGGCACAATTTGATGCCTGCATCACAGAACAATCATACACAAAATGACATCAATTCAAGTTAACAACAATTCATGCATTATAACCATAAAATCAATAAAATCAATAAAACCAGTACAAACCTAATTCCTCCTCCTACATGGTCAGCGTTCGCTGGGGGGGGGGGGGGCAGAACTGAGAACAGGGCTTCCCCAGGTGTTCTTAAGCACCTAGGTGGTTCATAGGGAGACATGCGTTCGGACAAGTAAACTGGTCCAGAACCATTTAGGGCTTTAAAGGCTAAAGCCAGCACTTTGAATTGTGCCCAGTAGCAAACTGGCAGCCAGTGGAGCTGGCACAACAGAGGAGTTGTGTGCTCCCTGAGCGCCTCTCCTGTTAACAACCTGGCTGCTGCCTGTTGGGCCATTTGAAGCTTCCGAACAGTCTTCAAAGGCAGACCGACGTAGAGCACATTGCAGTAGTCTATACGGGATGTAACCAGAGCATGGACTACTGTGGCCAAGTCAGACTTCCCAAGGTACAGGCACAGCTGGCGCACAAGTACAGAAATAGGAAACAACGGATGAAAGGGAATGCTACTGAAATGAGTAACTTCTCCTGGAAAATTCTTACAGAGGCATCTCCTTTAAGAATTTGCCCAGTCCTCTAGGGCAACTCTAGAGTTACTTCTGGTAGAAGCATACCACTGAATCATCAGGAGGCTCTAAAAATGTGTTGGATTTACATAAGTAGGTGAAGTTCCATGGCCACAGGGTTCCTGCTATAGCTAAACAGCAGAAAATAAAAACTCTTTATCCTTCTTTGAAAGTTTCACTAGAATCATACTTAATACACCTTTAATTAACATGTGATAGTAACCTACCTATTATTGAGCTGGTTGACTTAAAAGTCTCAAGAAGGGGTAGCATGTAAACGCCAAAAGCATTGTGGAAGCCACTGACGAATAAGGAATGAATAAAAGCAGCTAAAACAACAACCCAACCCCAGCCTCCATCTGGAGGGGGGTGTAAAAACGAAGCATCTTTATTAATCGCATCCAAAGTGTTACATCTCCTCAATTTGCGCAACAGTACTGCAGACTGAAGTTTCTTCATGATTGGAGAAAAAATCTGGGGGGTGGGATTAATTCGATTAGTACACACTTTTACAGAATCCTTCACAAATTATAACATATTTCAGAAATATACTTTTCACAATGGTAGCAGGAAAAAGGGGTGAAACAGTTGCAAAGGGAGAAAGAAAGAGGGGTGAAGAAAAGCGTGAGAGAGCAAGTTGAATGGATGAATACAATCCATTCACAACTGCTGTATGTATGACAAGTGAGTCAATAACTCGTGGCTATATGGATGGATGGTGATGAACAACGATTTTATTGTGACGACTTGGCCATTGTAATTATGATTGTATTTTTGGTATTTTAATGTGTTAGTGTATTATGGAATGTGATGTTTTTAAACGATTGCTTGTGATATTATTGTTGGAAATCGGCCTGAGTCCCTCCACGGAGGTGAGAAGACCGGTATACAAAAGTTCTAAATAAATGAATAATGACCTTGAAGGAGTTGGGGGTGGTGACGGCCGACAGGGAGCGCTGGCGTGGGCTGGTCCATGAGGTCACGAAGAGTCGGAGACGACTGAACGAATGAACAACAACAACAACAAATAAATGAATGAATAAATAAATAAATAAATGTCTAAAGCCGCAGCAGTGCACAACCATTCATACACCTACTGTGTTTTTGAATTGATGGATGGTAGTGTATGGCTTCAATTTTCGAACAAACTATAGTTAGAAGTAGAATGGTTTTGAATAAATATGGTAAATTTTCATGGTACAAACCAAAGATCCATCTACACCAGGCATGGGCAAACTTCAGCCCTCCAGGTGTTTTGGACTTCAACTCCCACAATTACTAACTGCCTACCAGCTGTCAGAAATTGTGGGAATTGAAGTCCAAAACACCTGGAGGGCCAAAGTTTTCCCATGCCTGATCTACACTGTAAAATGAGTGCGGTTTAACTGCCATGGCTCAATGTTGTGGTGCATCTCCAAACTACAGCATCCAGGATTACATAACATTGTGGTTAGAGGTTCTTCACACAACTCAGAATATATTTCCATCATTTTTAAACATGGTTTGGAGCCAGAGTCCAATTTGTACTAATCACAATGCTACTTAGTTTGAATTATGCAAACCACGATTATAACAAACGACTCATAGAAGATTTCGCCTTCTCAGTCAAACATCAGGGATTATGGGAGGTGAAGTCCAAAACACTTGGAAGACCAACATTTGGGAAACTCTACTCTCTGACCTCTTTCTCCCCTCCTTCTCTTGCTCTACTAAAGCATATCCAAATACTACCCATTCAATTTCTTCCTGTTCCCATGGAGACTTCACTCAGTCTCTATTTCTAATCTTCCCCTATATACCCTCCATGTAACATCATTCTACATGACAAGCACTCACCCAGAGAAGAAGCCACCAGTCCCACTCCTTCTGAGGAAAGGTACATTGTGATTCCTTACTTTTGCTTGGAGCCAAGGGAAGAATCTTGGGGAAGAACTTATGCACTGTCCCAATTCCGGAATGGAAGGCTGAGATAGTGACGACTCCAGTAGAAGCCCCCATTGTAGAAGGCTTTGAGTGTTCACCTGCTCTGCCTCCTGGAAGAGCTATATGGATTAGATGCATTCCTGGGCATTTGTTCTTCAGTTCAGTACAGAGGACCCTTGGGTATCTGCTAAGATTTAATTATCTGTGACGAAATCCCATTAAGAGAAAGAACTTAAATTAATTGTATGGCTTTCCTCCTAATATTTAGTTTGAACACACGTTTTGGTATTTACACATGAATTATCATTAAATTTTAAATTCATTTTTGTTTGATACTTATTTATTTATTTATTTCAAACATTTTTACCCCGCCTTCCTCAACCCCTGGGGGGACTCAGGACGGCTTACAATTGGCAATAATTCAATGCCGCATCATAAAATACAGAATAACAAATATAACAATTAAACATGAACATTAATAAATAAAGATTAAAACAGTATACTTACACTCTGATTAGCTATTGCCCGTCTGGTGGCTGTTTAACTAGCCACCTACTAATGATTACTCTGTTTAACTTATCCAAATCCTCTTCGATGCCATAGTCAAACATTATCAATTATCCTTTAACCTGATTCCCCGAAGGCCTGGTCCCACAGCCACATTTTAACCTTTTTTCTAAAGATGAGGAAGGATGACGATGACCTAATTTCCACGGGGAGCAAATTCCACAGGCTTATATAACCTAAACAATTCATTTTGCCAATGCTTCTGTTTCATGTCTTCTGAGAGCTTATCAAAAGTCATGGCTAGAGCTGAACATGAATATGAGCATGTTTTATAAAAAAGAGAAATGGTTTTTCTATGTGATATACCAACAGTGTTGTAGAATTCGAAGAGGCACAAACTGAGGGCAAAAGGCACATCAAACTAACCCTTGTTGGGAATACCTTCCATCTGGAAATCAATGTCCTCCTTGCAAAAGAACATGCAAATCAAGAATAGATCTCTACATTCACCTACGGACGCACCACCTACACTTAGAAGGCAATCATACTCGGACACGAGTGAGAGCCTATGATGATGATTTCAGGTTTTCATATGCAATGACAGATATTTTCAACCAACTTAACACAGTTTTGGCCATTCTTGCAGGATATTTTTGCCTCACAAGTAACCAATTGTCATTTACGGTAAAATGCTTTTCAGGCAATTTACAGATAGTAAGACATTTGCACAAATTTGGACCTTGGTATCAGTCAGAATTCGGTTTCAGGATTCCCATTAGATACCCAAAACTGTGCATGCTCAAGTCCCATTATACAGAATTCCCAGTGGATGCCTAATAATGTGGATGCTCAAGTCCCATTATATAAAATGGTGTCAAATTTTCATTTTAGATTATTTAAAATACATTTCTAGACCCAGGAATCTGTGGATATGGAGGGTCAACTGTACTTTTCACCAAAGTGTCATAAAATAAGTGAGGTAACCCTTGCATCAGTAACCAAAAACATTGTGAGCTTTTTAGGAATTACAGTTGGCTTTTTGTATCCACAAGTTCTGTATCATCCAGAACTTGGAAATGCTTTAAAAATATTGTTAAAAAACAAATTTTGATTTTTCCATTTTTACGAAGGTATGTATGTATCTTTATAACAGGATTTGAGCATCCAAAGATTTTGGTATATATGAGAACATTGGTACAAAACACCAGTTAAGAAGCGCCCACTGTATTTGATAACTTCTTCCAAAATGCATCTAGTGATTTTTTCCTTTCTTTCATCAACTTCTATTTTTCTGAAGATTCCTGTTTTGGTGGCCAGATTCATAAAGCTGTACTTAAAAAAAAAATGTTGGGGGTTGTATGTGTGAGACACTTATCTGTTCTCGCCTTTTCTATATTTTTTGTTGCTCATACAAATTTAATAAAGGATTCAAAAGGTATATAGTTGTGTTTATTTTACTTGCAGTAAGCAGCTTACAACTGACCAAGCTTGAGATGCCTGTCGATCAAAACTTACATGAGTCAATGAAATACAGCTTAGTTATACAACTGCTGAGAAACCTTAATGAGGAGCAATTTAGGACTAATATTTAGAAATTAGTACAGGAGATGTTTAGCAAAATAAAATGTTTTTGTGTTTACAGTGTGTATTCTCATATTTTATTTGATTTCAAAATCAAATAAAATATAAATTAAAATCAGTATTGTTAAAAAGAACAAATAAGGATGCATCTACATTGTAGATTCAATGCAGTTTGATACCACTTTAATTGTCATGGGCCAATGCTATGGAATCCTGGGGTTGTAGCTTGGCAAATCACCAGCATTTCTGGCAGAGAAGTTTCAAGGCCTTGCAAACCTACAGCTCTCATGGTTCCACAGCATTGAGCCATGAACGTTAAAGCAGTGTCAACTGTGTTAATTCTACAGTATGTATGTACCCTGATAGAGTTTGGAAAACATTTTTGTCACAATGGCTGGAGAATTGTGGGGGTTGCAATAAAAAAAAATTGCTCTAAAAAAGTCTGTAAAATGTTGCTGAAAATATAACTCCCAAGTAAATGTTGCACAGATCATTGTAATATCAGTCCTTTGGCATTCTTCTTTACTGTCAAGCAGAGTGTTAATCCTTTCCAAATAGTGAAAAAGTTCTCAAGGGTGCCAACCCATGTCCCTGAAGTAGATTCAGCAACTTGGGAAGCTCTTCTAAATTTCAGAATAAAACCCACATCAGATTTACAGCTGCACCAACATGGGAATCACCGGTTACCATCATCAGCCATTGATTTTCCCAGGCACTGTTGCTTTCCAGATTGCTGATTGGCACTAGATTTCCTGGCAGCTCATTAAAATGCATATGTAAAATTAGGGCTGCAATCCAGTCTTCAATGACCTTGCTGGTTTACAACTGAGTTTGTTGGGCATTTTGCTGACTTTCAGCTGTTTTTTCCTTTTCAAGGCTCTCTGTTCTAGGAGAATTCTTGGATTCTAGGTATTCAACTACTTCATATAGGACCATGGACACCACCAGTACAGTCAAAACAATATACAGTTTCACATCGACACGTAAAAAGGTGCTGTAGCCAAAGGCAATGACAAATCCCAGTGATTCCCACAGACGATAATTAGCAAATGCTGCTTCTTTGTGCTTCTCAAATAAAACTCCATAGAGAGCTAGGGAAAAAGATAAAACATTGGTTAAAGTGTTAGGTTAGAAAAGCTAAACCCTGACACTCATTTATGTTTATAACAGCCATGGTTAATGCCCTCTCCTAGAACAAGGTCTTCCTACAATAAAGATATTTTATTACACCTACTCTTTGTACCAGGGAGTTGCTTGGAATCTTATCATGTTCTTGCTTCAATCAGTCTATACTTTCTGTCTATCACTGAAAATGAATCTCTCATTAGACAAGTAAGATGTGGTCAGAGACTCTGACTGAGGAATATATTTGTCTTGAGGAAGAACCTCATATTTCCTGCTCTCCCTGGCAGTTTAGGCTAAGATCCAAAGGCACAAAAATTACGTGATGTTTAAAGCAGCATTAGTAAATGTTGGAGACTAACAATAAGTCCCAGATACTATAGGCTATATATAAGACAAATGGAACTGGCAAAACCACTACTTCTGAATATACCTTGCCCAACAAAATCTGATGAAATTCATGGTGTTGCCATAAGTCAACAGATGACTTAAATAGATATGCGCACATGCACATATCTATTTAACACAGCTAGAAAATAAAAATGGGCGTTGGCACATCTCTCCTGACATTCCTTGGGTTGATTTGGATCTAGGGTTGGAGCTGTACATCTGGCCCAGGGGAAAGATTTGTCCAAGGAGGTACTGGACACCCTTCTTGTTCATAACCCAAGATTGCATTGCCATATGTCAATAAAAGCTTTCCCATCATCAAATCTTTCCTTAGGCTGAATATAAAAAACTATCATGGCTGTGGTGGAATGCATAGACTGGGGCATCTTGACAAATGGAAGTTTCATAATAACAGTTTATTTATACCCCACCACCATCTCCTCAATGGGGACTCGGGGTGGCTAACATGAGGCCAAGACCAACAATTACAACAAATCAAAATAAAATAAATACAGCAAATAATAAAATTAAATGAAATATAAACAAAGCAAATTAAGACAAAATCAAATACAGGAAAGGAAATAAAATAATAAAAATGTTTACAGCGAGCTGGGCCAAGTTAAAAGAGTAGAATTAAAATATAAAAACCCTGGGTGAGATGGATGAGTAGGGTAGTATGCCTGGTGGAGGATTTCAAGTGGGAACATCAATGGGGTGAATATCATTGAAGGATGAGATAAAGTGCATCCATGGGCATATTGTGCTGACCTGGTCATGATGTGGGGATTGTATTCATTCCTCAAAGGCACACCGAAATAGCCAGGTTTTTAGGCTCTTCCTAAAGGCTGCCAGGGTGGGTGCTTGCCTAATCTCTCCAGATAGGGAATTCCAAAGTTGAGGGGCCACCACGGAGAAGGCTCTCTCCCTCATTCCCACAAGTCACGCTCTCGGTGGAGGGGGAAGCAAGAGAAGGGCCTCCCCAGAGGATTGGAGGAGTCATGCAGGATCATATAAGGAAATACGGTCACTAAGGTAGGCAGGTCCCAAACCATTCAGGGCTTTGTAGGTGATAACCTGCATCTTGAATTGGGCCCGGAAAATGAGCAGCAGCCAGTGGAGCTCCATAAACAGGGGAGTAGACTGTTCCCAGTAATTAGCTCCAGTTAACAGTTTGGCTGCTGAGAGCTGGACCAGTTGAAGTTTCCGGGATGTCTTCAAGGGCAGCCCCACGTAGAGTGCATTGCAATAATCCAGTCTAGAGGTAACTAAGGCATGGACCACCATGGTCAAATCGGACTTTACGAGGTATGGTCGCAGCTGGCACACGAGTTTTAATTGTGCAAAGGCCCTCCCAGCCACCGCAACACCTGAGCATCAAGCATTAGCACTGAGTCTAGGAGGACCCCCAGACTGCAAACCTGTGCTTTCAAGGGGAGTGCAACCCCATTGAGCACAGGTCACCACCCTATACCCTGATCAGGCCTATGATTGACCTGGAGGACCTCTGTCTTGTCAGGATTAATCTTCAACTTGTTCACCCTCATCCAGGCCATCACAGCAGTCAGGCACTGATACAGTATCAGAGGGGCTTCCTTGGATTTAGGTGGAAAGGAATAATAGAGTTGGGTGTCATCCATATAGAGATGGCACCGAACTCCAAAACTCTGGATGACCTAATCCAGCAGTTTCATGTAGATGTTGAAAAGCATGGGGAAAGAATGGAATCTTGCAGGACCCCACAGGTCAAAGGTCAAGGGTCCGAGCAGGTATTCCCCAGCTTCACCAACTGGGAACAACCCTCCAGGACTGTATAGACCTGATCAGCATGCCCTTTCCTTAGTGCACATTCAAAACTCTTTTATACCTGTCATATGCATGCACACTTGGACACAGAGGTAGATTGGGAAAAACTGTAAATCATGTTATTGAAGAGCAACTTTTCCAAGCTCTATTATTGATGTAGTAAAGGCTTACCATTGGTTTGTGTCTGCCAGATAGCATCAGCCATTCCCCAGATAGCTGGCAATATGAAGAATACAGCAAGGTGCTTTGGGTGAGGTTTCCAAAGCAGGAATGTTATTATACAAGCAAGGTTGAGCACTGCACCTGTTTGGTAGGAAAGAACATCTATTAAAAAGTTAATAATATTGTAAAAATAAGAATGGCTCAGCTGCATTAGATCATGGCCCTGTTTGTTCATCATTTCACTACCTATTGGGGCTGCCCAGGTGATTCTAGAAGCCAAGAACAGTTGGCCAATCCAACCAAGCCGCTTTGAGCCCCCTTTGGGGAGATAAAGCAGAGTGGTGGTGGTAGTAGTAGTAGTAACTCTTTTGATAGGCAGTGTGATAGGGAAAGCTGTGTTAAAACACAATAGTTCTGTGAAAGACTAAAGGCAGCTCGTGTTTCTCTCAATGGCCAAACAGAAGCCTAGGAAAAACTCAGAAGCAGGTCATAAGGACACATGTCCTTTCTAAACTTTGGTCATGCTAGATGAGGTTCCTGTTCTTTGAATTGGCTGCCTTTACACACCTGTGCTCACTAACAAATATTTTGTAAGTTTCCACAGATTTCCTGTTTGTTTACAACATCCATCCTCTCCTTGCCTTACTCTGATTGACAGCCATTTTGTTATTTTTTCACTCTTTTCTAGACCATTATGTGATAGCCCTGAGTATGTATTTGGTGGGGTGCGGGATGGAACTAGTTGTTATTCAGCCCCTGCCTTTCCAGTGTGAGTACTCTGCTCAAGAGATCCAGTATTACCACTCATACATTCCCCAAAACTTATTTCCCATTTAGCTTTTACATACCCAGAACAAACAGAACATTCCGACCAGTGAACTGAGAAATCTTTCCAAAGAACATGGAAGAGAGAGAATTTGCACCAGCAAAGCAGATCATCACATAGCCCACATAATTTATCCCAAGGGCACAGGTCACAAAGGACTAGGGAGAAGGGAGAGAAACAAAGAGGCACAGTATAACATCCTATTGATAGTACTGCTGGCAGTAGTTTGATTATCCTCTTTGAAACTGAAAATGCTTTGTAAGTCTTCTTACAAGTTCTGGATGAGCATTCATTTAATGTAGACATAATCAAAAACACTATTCCACATTGTGCTCTAAAGTCTTTGTCTTTAATATGTGCCTATTATGGTATCTTGTTGATGGGAAGCTTCCCACTAGAGTGGAAATCATCGATCG
Organism: Anolis sagrei; assembly: GCF_037176765.1. NCBI lineage: Eukaryota > Metazoa > Chordata > Lepidosauria > Squamata > Anolidae > Anolis > Anolis sagrei. The sequence continues at coordinate 64,159,095 of NC_090021.1, forward strand.
GCCAGATTGCAAGCTATTCAACTGCAGTAGACTGAAAGCCAAGACCAAGGTCACAACATCTGTTAGAGAACTCCAATATGCCAATGATAACGTAATCTATGCACATTCACAAGAAGACCTATAAGCCACTCTAAGTACCTTTGCAGAAGCATGCAAGAAACTTGGCTTCTCATTGAACATCGAGAAAACCAAAGTTCTCTTCCAGCAGTCGCCACCCAATCCCTCTCTAATGCCAGGAATACAGCTTAATGGTGTAATATTAGAAAATGTTGACCATTTCCGCAACCTTGACAGCCATCTCTCCACAAAAGTCAATATTGACACTGAAATACAACACTGCCTGGGCTTTTCAAGTGCAGCATTTTTCTGAATGAAGCAGAGTATCAGGACATCTATAGGGATACCAAGTTGCTTGTTTATAAAGCTATTGTCCTCCCAACCCTGCTACATGCTTGTTGGAATTCAGCCTGTGTTTGTGTTTCAAGATCACGGTGCTTCTGATGTGGGAAATGATGAGGGAAATGATTGCACTGAGGGTCAAAATGGATTTTTTTTGGTCAATAATATTCATGCAGAGAATGCCCAGTTCAAAGGGCAGTTTCTCATGAGAATGTTCCTGCAGGGCATAGGGATGATGGTTTACTCCCTGACTCTATGAGTTCCCAAGATTTGGGGTTTGAAAACAACTTGCCACCCGGAGAAATTAATAAGGAGCAAGATATGGAGCTCATAGATAGATGGCTAGAGTTCATCCAGAATAGACAGCTAAGTTAAGTGCTACGTCGCACCTCCAGGCTCCAAGAGATAAGAGCCCGGAGCGATAGCCGAGGAAAGTGAAACCAGTTTCTGAGTGTTGGGATATAAGGTTTGCCTCAAAGGGAAATTGTTAGATGAAGCATCGTTTCAGAAACCTAGTTCTTATTCCATGGAAGCCTTGCTCAGAAGATTCATGATAAGGGTACTTGTTCATGGTCGGACTTCTTGGTCTTTTTGAATTTGATTACAAAAGTCTGGACATTGTCTTTATACTTGTTAAACCCTGCCTTGGATTGTCTTTGTATTTTGTTGAATTCTGCTTTGGATTACTTTGTTCCTGCTGATCTTTTTACCTTATTGGAACTTCTCTGCTTTCTTAAAAGCATATATCTTCAACTGGCTTTTTTAAAACTAAGCTTCAACAAAAAGGATTGCTTTTCCTATCCATCATGTGGTGTTTTAAAGTCAGAGGGTTATTCCTGTCCTGGAGTGCAACAATGCTTGGGAAACATGGACTGTCTACAGACATCACACTCAGCTCCTAGAATGATTCCATCAGTGTTGCCTCTGAAAAATCCTACAAATTACTCGGGAAGACAGGCAAACAAATGTCAGCTTGCTGAAAGAAGCAAAGACCACCAGTATTGAAGTGATGCTCCTACGCCATCAACTCTGCTGGACTGGCCACTTTGTCCAAATGCCTGATCACCATCTCCCAAAGCAGTTACTGTACTCTCAAGTCAAGAATGGAAAACAGAATGTTGGTGGACAGGGAAAGAGATTTAAAGATGGGCTTAAAAACCGTGGCATAGACACCAAGAACTGGGAAGCCCTGGCCCTTGAGCGCTCTAACTGGAGGTCAGCTGTTACCAACAGTGCTGTGGTATTTGAAGAGGCACGAATGGAGGGTGAAAGGGAGAAACATGCCAAGAGGAAGGTGTATCAAGCCAACCCTGATTGGAGCTGTCTTTCACCTGGAAACCGATGTCCTCACTGTGGAAGGATAGGGCTCCACAGTCACTTACATATCTACCACCAAGAAACTATATTTGGAAGGCCATCATACATACATAGATTCAGAACAACTATTTCATGAAGAGAATTGCTTCTTTCACAGATGTCAGCTCTATCTCATTAAAACAAACAATCTCTATATCACATTGTACCGATGCAGTGTGAAGCGGTAATATCAAGGTAGAGGGATCAACCATTCATGAATATTTGTGGTTATTGCTTTTCCTTATCCTTTCATGACAATTCTGCATTTCATAGGCAGGTTAATGCTGCTACAGGACACTGTCACTAAATGTATGATGGGGGGGAGATGTATGTGTTTTGAAAAGGGCATTGCAAATGGTTTGGGATATGAATTTCTTTCTATTTTATGGTTTCAGTCTCTTGATTCCGATTCCTAGTGTCAGTGAGTTTATTCAGGAACATAGATCTCTGAGTCATTCTTACCTTGGTGTAGTCACCAGCAAGAAATCCTTGTTCAAAACCACTGTACATGGTCAGTGGAATCAAGAGGCACTGGCGAATGTCTTTAAGTTGCCGGAATGTTGCCAAGAAAGTAGACCAAAAGGATGGTATCTTCTTTACTTCATTCTCCTTTAGTTGAGCTGAAATTGGATCTAGAAATACAGCAACTAAAATCACAGCAAACACTCCGCTGCCTGCAAGATGAATGGATATGTTTGAATGAAAACAATTTTAAAATGAGTTGAGTTATTTCTATTGCGAGCTTAGTCAAAAAGTTTAATCTCTACCTCTGAAGCAAATATGTTTTATGTATTGTCAAAGGCTTTTGTGGCCGGAATCACTGGGTAGTTGTGTGCTTTCCGGGCTGTATGGCCATGTTCCAGAAGCATTCTCTCTTGATGTTTTGCTTGCATCTATGGCAGGCATCCTCAGAGGTTGTGAGGTCTGGTTGTAATCTGCAGTGTGTTTCATGTTCCTTGATTTGTGTTTGGGCACTGCAGATAGATACCTACATAAATGCCAACCATCACCCAAGTCAAAAAAGAAGCACAATTAAAGCCTTGGCAGACTGCAAAAAAGAATCTGCAAACCTCACCTCCTCCAAGGTGAACTCAACCACCTAAACTCAGCTCTAGACCAATTGATACTTCACCACAGACATTAAAAGAGCTGCAAGACCAAGAACAAGCCATGAGAGTAAAGACAAAAATCCCCCAGAGGAAAAGTGTTCTTACCAAACCACTGACCACATATAGAAGCTGATGAAGAAACACAACCTACAAACTGTCTACAGACCCACTAAGAATTCTCTCATTTTCCCAGCATGAATCCAGCTAGACATTGGCTCAGAGAGGCTTCAACATTGGAGTTTTCCCATATTGAAATTTCAGTTGCTTATCTGGTTTGTTGCTATTCCACAAAATTCAAGGACCAAGTCTAACAAATAAAGAATGCACACACACACACATTTCTTAAAGCAGTGCTCTTACCCTGAGATTTTTGCTCTGAAACTTGGCAAGCATAGTGATATAAATACTATGGGAAGCATTTACCTGTGTAGATTCCTAGCAGTATGTAGATAAGGCTTTGCGTTGGTCGTGATGAATTTGAATCATCTGATGTGATGTTCATGCAGTCTGCTGCACCACAGCATGCCAGAGCAGCTTCTGAGATGTTTGCTAGTCCATTTAAAAAGTGAAAGGAAGAGTTTCTGAGTATTCCAAATACAGGAAAAATCAAGACCATAAGTGCAAATATTCCAAAATAGCATAATGCCAATTCCCAAATTGTGACAGAAGAACATTGAGGTTTCTCAGAATTTTCTCAGGATTCTCCTCTCAAAAAAAAATTATAATGTTGCATCTCCTGGGGGCCACAAAGTCACTCCTCTCCCTTGGTTTTAAAACATAGTAGATTCCTATGTAATTCCATTAATTTTAAATTATAGCCACCCATTTTATTCTAGACAGCAAGACCACCTTAACCATGGGGTAGTTGAAACTGCTGATATGATCAAAAACCATCAGGCTAGCTGACTTTCAGTCCCAGTATACCATATTGTGTTGGAGATCTTGAGATTCCTAGAGAGGTATGAGCACAGGGATTTGTTGGGTTCTCCAATACAATTCTATGGTCACTTCCTGGGAAAACATAACCTAGAAATGCCTAGACAACAGTAAATTCCTAAAAAGAGATTATTTTTAAGCAGAGGTAAGTGAAACCATGAATATGGGTACTGTCATTCAGGGGTTCTTACTGTATTTATCTATATTTTACTTTTGTTTGGTGTCTGGCCAAATACCAAGGATGATATAAGATTTCCCCAGATTCCAGAAGATTGAAATATCAGGAAGAAGAGTCCAAAATACTGGTTAACCACATCTCTTCCAAGTTTCCCTGCTTTCTCAGCATATGAGTTGCCAGCAATGGTGAGGTATGTGCACTTAGCTGACCAAAGGGGTGCTCCTCCCAGCCCCAAGATCATAGATGTAGGGATCAGTGTATACCTGCCAAAACAATAAATAAATAAATAAATAAATAAATAAACATGCCTCTTTCTTTGAAGCAACTACCTCTTTTAAAAGAGATGCCACAGGTAACATCATGCTATCAAAGTGAAAAGAATTACATATTTTCTGTTGTTAGATAGGATTGGGATATATATGGTCCTTCAGAGCTTATTGACAAAAGCTCCATCTACATTGACCATTTAATACCAGTTTCAAACTGGTATTGCCCCATTCCCAGTTGTGCTGTCCAGCCACAGAGGTGATTGAAAGCACCACTATGTGTGACCACTATGCAGCTCTGAACTGGTCTGTTTCATACCAGACTGGAGCTGCATTATGCAGGATGATCTTTCCTTTGAGATTGAGCTAGTTTCCCACTGTGATTATTTCTACCTCAGACACTGGGATTTCCAGAGGACCCCAACAGCCCTCAGTGGATGTTGCAATTGCTTAGAATTTGACTAAAGTGCGATCCCTCACTTTCATTCAGGCATGAATGGCTGGGCTTGGGAACTTCAATAATGTTATGGTAGGTCCAGTAGTAAATGCTTCTGCATAGCACAACAGAGCACATGGAAGCACTACACCATGCCACACGTATGTGGCAGCTGTGAAATGACAGCCATAATGAGAATGGTGGCTCACTGTGTATAGCATATTTCCACACTATTATATCTTTTTACAGTGACATAACAAAGCATCTTGTGAATCATATGATAGAACACCCAACAGTCTTAAGTAAACCCTTGAATATATAATTCAGCTTAACTGGATATAGTTTATGTATTTTGCTTCATTTTAAGATAAACTTGTGTGTGTGCATACACACACATGCACGTGGCAACAGAACCTGATATTCATTGGTGGTCCCCCAATAAAATATTCAGCAGAGTTCACCTTGCTTAGTGTTCAAAAATAGATGCCATTGGGGTATTTAGGCCATCCCGGATGACCCCTGCTGATTCCAGAGAGCCAGAAACATTTCCAGCCTTAAAGTATCTCACTTGTCATCACCATGATATTAAGATAAAATGTTAACATCTTCTAATCATATAAAATTACCAAAAAATACTTTGAGCTCATATTTTCTTCTTCCAGCTTCTTCATATGGTTAGACATCTGGTTGGAAGCTGGTTGGTGAGTGCCAATTAAAGCAGATCTACTGAATCAGTTGTTAAACATTGAGTCTATACATAGCTAAATCCAACTGAAGGGCTTTGCCTGCTCTCATCAGGGCCAACAAAGAGATTTGGGCTCTGTTTGTTTACTAAGTATCCAAGCCTTTTCATGCTGGAGTTTACGCTGGCCGTGACATAACAAAGCATCTTCTGAATCATGTAATAGAACACCCAAGTCTTAGTCTTAACTAAAACCTTGAATGTATGACTCAGCTTGAATGGATCCATTCTATTCTGCTTCCTTCCTTCCACTAATTGAGCTGGAAATATTTTCCCTAAATTGCACTTCAGGCCTCTTAGGAAGTCAATGACAAAAATTACCAGCTGGCATGGAAGTTGCCCAAGGAATATGCAATGTAGCAGCACATGGAGCCTACAATTGTCCACTTGCATCCAAGCTTCTGAATGAGGATGGGTGGGAGAAACATGGAGGACAGGATCAGCGCTGCATAAATGACACTCAGAGAAGCAACACCCAGGCCTTCTAGAGAATGGAGACTGCTCTGTAAATACAAAACACAATGGATGCAGCAAGAGTGAGCAACACATAGCCCGTGTGGCACGTACAATCTCTGCCTCCTGCTTTGTACCCCCCTTGCCCCCATGACATTGTAAAATTGGCAGTAAAGATGACTGCCACCATGATTATTCCCAACATCAAAACAGGAGTAGGTTCTTCCCTTCCCTTCCCACTTCTTTTGCTGGTGGTGGACAACTGCACATCCTGGACCAATCTTATGGGGATTTTCCAAACATGCCAAAAAGCAAAACTGGAAGTGGCAAAAAGTCCACTTCCATGTTTGAAAAATTGGTTACTTTGGGAAGTTAAAAATGCACGGGAAAGCCCTGCATCTTAATTAAGCAGCAAGTCATGAAGGAGTACAGGAGAACAGTCTCAGGAGGTCCAAGTGACCACCCCTTTTTTACACCCCAGCATGATGTCCATCCATACCTTATATCCTCCTGTGCTACAAAGATTTATCACCGTAATTATAATGATTATGTCTCCCAAAAATCCAGTATTACATGCACAAAAGGGTGTGTGCCTTTGTGATTAGGTCTAATGCACTCCCCTGTCCTTAAAAACACACCCATCCTATTTTACAACAATAGTTGTTTGACTGTTGGGGAGACAGACAAAAAATTAGGACATCCAGCCTTTAAGGTTCTTTCTAGGGCCAGAAGTGGCATTAAGGAGAGTCAGTCCATTTCATGGAGCACTTGGAGGTGTCAACATTACAAAACGCAGTGGAATTGTTGTTGCTATAGAATCTACCAGTTTTGGAAGACACTGAGAAATGAGGAAGAAAAGAGGATTTCTTCCAGTAGCTGAGTATCACAGGACCTGATTTATGTGAGGAATTTCCAGTTTCAAGCCTTTTCATTTGCAAGAAGTGTTGGGACAAGCCATTGCTTGCAACACTCGAATCAGTTTCCTTGTTAGTATGTCCTCCATTGTCCCAGTTTCCAAGAACAGTTCAGATTAATCCTCTGCTGTCTTACTGTTCCTCCCAGTTTCTGTCTACTCTCTCACTTTATTTTTTTTCTTTGCTTACTTTGATGGCTGAAAAAGTAGTTTGCACTTATTTAACTGAGCAGGGAGGACATAATCTTGTCTTTCTGAGCAAGTTGAGGCAAAAGCAAGGTGCTTCAGCCTCTCCTAACTAGTGTGATCCCTCTCATTAATAACTTTAGCCATCATGACCACACTATGATGTTGTTCAGACACACATTTCCCTGTTTTCTTCTGCTCTCAAACTTCCAGAACCACTGTGGAAAGGACAGTGATGGAATATTGACTTGTCCCAGAAGGACTCTTGCATTCTGGTGGTCCTTGGGCATTTCTGGGACTGCCTTTCCTTATGATATCCACCCACAATATGATGTCACTATATCTCCTTCAAATATATCACTCCCAATGTATATTCCAGAGTTAAATGGGCCATCTTCAATGAAGCACCTAAAATATACCTACCTGCAGGCTCTGAAGTCCTCCATAAGCAGTAAATAGAAATAAGAATCCAAATGAAACAACCAGGATATTCTTTAAATTCTTTTCCATGTTGTGATTCACAGATTATTTTAAAATAAAATAATCTCTTCGTTGAAGTGAATAATTCCAGATGGATTAAATCCAGGCAAAGGGGTCAGCAACAGGAGCCAAGATCTAGCTTTGCTTCATCTTAAATGTAAAGGAGTCATGTTAGTCATTTGGATATCATCCAGTGAACTGAAAACATCACAGGGAATTTGTTACTGATTCACTTGCTCAAAGCATGGATAAGCTTTCACAGATTCTGATTGCAACTTTATCTGCCTAATTGCTGCCCTTGCAACTCAATTACAAAAGTCTCTTCCAAGAGTGAGGAAATTATTTTCATTGCTCTTTCGTCACATAACATGCCCCCTTCACAGGAAACTGGCACAGAAAAAGGCATGCACGTGTAATTTAATTTGAGGTGGGAAACAGTTAAGGTTAAAGGGTAAAGGATTGCTTGCAAAGCTCCACAGTAATAGCATGTTGTAAACTAGGGGGGTGTGGTGGCTATTAATAAACCAGTGCAAATTTGTGACAGGATAAGAGGAGATAGTCATTGTTGCTAACTAACAAACACTGTGAATGCACAGCATGCAAAAATAAGGAGACTTTATGTCATGGCAGATCTGTTTGTAACTGATGAGGAATTATCATTGCTATTATTATGGAAATATGTTTACATGCCATCCTAGCCTCCCTAAGCAGGGACTTCCAAAGCCACCATAAAGCAGCCCTTTCCCTTTTTCCATCCAAGCTGGCCTGAGAAAGTGGCAAGACAGAGAGCAGGGTCTCTCCAAACAACCTCAGAACGCTAACAGGCTCGTAAATATCCCGCACCAAAGCCATATAGGTCTTCATAGCACGTTAAATAGTGCCAGGATACAAACCAGTAGATCTGTTATAACAAAGGAGTTGTACACTCCCTATAGCCAGTTCCCAGTTAGCAATCTGAATGTAGCTCTTTGGGACAGGTGAAGTTTCTAAACATACTTAAAAGGCAGACCCCATAAAGCGCATCACAGTATGTTGGAAATAGCAGCCTTCTACAAGCCTCCTATACTAATTATTTGTTATGTGTATAATTGAGATTGCTTACTATGTTGTATGTATGTGTTGATGTGTATTTTCCCTTAACTCAGCGTTTCTCAACTTAAGGGTCGGGACCTCTGGGGGGGGGGGTCACAAGAGGGATTCAGAGGGGTTGCCAAAGTCCATCACAAAACACGTACAGTGTTCCCTTGCTGCTTCATGGTTCGCTTTTAGCAGATTCGCTGATTTGCGGGTTTTTGAAAATATTAATAAAAATATTAAATATTTATGTCCAGTAGAAGCCAAAGAGGCCAGGGACCCTGGAAGTGCGGTGGTCTGAGGTGTGGCAGGGAAGGCCTGCCTCCTTGGCTTCCACAGATCCTGGAAGTGCGGTGGCCTGAGGCACAGCGGGGAAGGCCTACCTCCCTGGCCTGCTGCTGCCTGCATGGCTCTGGAGGCTCTGCGGAGGCCAGGGAGGCAGGCAGGTGCCCTTGGGATGGACCAGGAGGCAGGTAAGGAAGCACAGGTAAGAAAATAATATATAAAATATAAAATAATGTATAAATATCAAAATTAATATGGAGTCCCTACTTCGCGGATTTTCACTTATTGTGGGTGGTCCTGGAACGGAACCCCCGCAATAAGTGAGGGAACCTTGTATTTCTTATGGTCTTAGGAACCTCTTTGGCAGAGAAGGCTGAAGATCTCTCCACCTGTTCTTCTCTTCCTTTTTGGAAACCCACCAAAAGCCCTCCTCTGCTGTGATTGGCCAGCTCTCAGCTGGCCTCTCAGCCAAGGGGAGGGCTGCTGCTCAGACTCTAAGTGGGGAGGGGAGAGCAGGCATGCTCACTGCATGGCACCATGGAGCACATGTGCAAGTGAGGGAGAGTGTGTGAGGCTGGAAGGAGACTCATGCCAGCAAGTCCCTTCAAGGCATGAGGGTTCTGTGTGGGAAGTTTGGCCCAATTCTATCACTGGTGGGGTTTGGAATGTTTGTTGATTGTAGGTGAACTATAAATACAACTCCCAAATGTCAAGGACTGTTTCCCCCCAAACTCCACTGGTGTTCACATTTGAGCATGTTGAATATTCATGCCCAGTTTGGTCCAGATCTATCATTGTTTGAGTCCACAGTGCTCTCTGGATGTAGGTGAACTACAACTCCCAAACTCAAGGCCAATGCCCACAAAACTCTTACAGTATTTTTTGTTGTTCATGGGAGTTCTGTGTGCCAAGTTTGGTTCAATCCCATCATTGGTGGAGTTCAGAATGCTCTTTGATTGTAGGTGAGCTATAAATCCCTGCAACTACAACTCCCAAATGACAAATACAGGCATATTTGTGCCAAATTTGGTACAGTGAATGAAAATATGTCCTTCATGTCAGATATTTATATTATAATTCATAACTGTAGCAAAATTACAGTTAAGAAATAGCAGTGAAAATAATGTTATGGTTGGGAGTCACCACAACATGAGGAATTGTATTAAGTGGTCGTGGCATTAGGAAGGTTGAGAAAGACAACCTTAACTGTATGTTGTTAGAGGTTGGTGGGAGGGACTACAGACCATGTGAATCAAAAGTCAGTTGGAGTCAGTTAATTCAGTTAGAAGTCATTTGAAGCTTGAGTCAATTGGAGGTTAGAAGTCAGTGAAGTCTGTAGATGTCAGTTAGAGCAGGAGTATAGTCAGTATACTGCTGTGAGATGTTAGTTAATAGATGTTTGCTGTAAATGTATAGTACAGTATAGTACAGTCAGCAGATGTATAGTACAGAATACTATAGTATAATTCACTTACCATAAGTATAATTAGTATAATAAGTATAATAAGTATAATTCAGTTACCATGAAACTAATAAGCAATGTATCTGTACATTAAATACATAAAGTTTGTAAATAAATCAACTATGTTAACTTTTAATGAAGACTACTTATTTTTTAGTCTCTTGAGAGCAAGATTTGAAAGCAATATATTTTATGGGAGAGTAGATGATATATATATATTTGGGCAACTGAAATAACACTTCTGAAGATCTGCTATATATTTTATGCATTGACATATCTTTGTTCCTAACAGTTCAGAGAGATATCCAGGTATATCAGTCTAACAGTTGAGAAACCTAAATTGCCTTGCATGAATACTAGTGGATATTTAAAATCACCACAAAAATGAATGTATTGTGCAAAAATAAGACAGGTTCTCGACAGATATAGTGTGGAAAGCACACTTTAAGACCTACAATTTTCTGTCAAAAATGGAAAGTTGAATCAAGCCGTTCTTTCCACTCTACTATACTTTCTACACTCAAAGCCTAGAAAAATTACTTTTCTCTGACTCTGTGTGTGTATGTATTTGTGTATGCCTTCAAGCCACGTGTTGATTTTGGGCAATTCTGTGAATTTCATGGGGCTAAGGCAAAGAATTCTCACGTGCTTGATTTGCCAATTTCTTCCTCTGAAATATAGCCTATAACATCTGGTTTTTATTGCAGGCTCTTACCCAAATACGAACCATGGCAAACCTTTAAACAAGCCTTCCAGGAAACTTATGGCAACCCAAACTAAACCTGTCACATAGTTTTATTGGCAATGTTTATTCAGAAGGGGGTTGCATTCATCTCCCCTTGAAGCTGAGAGAGAGTGACTTTGCGAAATCCCCAGTGGGTTTCAGAAATCGAAGCATCATATCAGAGAGAACTCACATCACCTATTCTTCATGGGGAGCAGGCAAAGAGGAAGGAGACCTGTGAGAGCAGGTGAGACCCCAGAGAAACATGGCAAGGCTATGTGATGGAGGAAGAGAATGGTTGTGAAGAAACACATGAAGAAACAGGAAGTTATCACAAACATGCTGCACTTAAATGCCTCAAGAGTGCAGTGCAATACACTTTTAATGCAACCCCCCTCAAAGCTGTAACTATAACTCTAGGAATGTTGCAATGTTTACTTTAGGATGTTTTATTTTTTTAAAGAAACCTAGAAGGGATCCCATGCTAGCAGACTGAATGAAAACCTCTTGAGGTAAGATAAACCGGTTGAAGAAAAATTTGATACAGAAAGCCAGCCAACTGGACATTCTGTATCAAATTTGTCTTCAACCGGTTTATCTTACCTCAAGAGGTTTTCATTCAGTCTGCTAGCATGGGATCCCTTCTAGGTTTCTTTAAAAAAATAAAACATCCTAAAGTAAACATTGCAACATTCCTAGAGTTATAGTTACAGCTTTGAGGGGGGTTGCATTAAAAGTGTATTGCCACAGGACATTCCTGTCAAACTAGATCTTGCCAAAGAAGATTAGCATGGTAATCTTGTTGTTCACATAATATTGTGGGTGTTTGTAACTTTTCCATGCCTACATCTTCTTAATATTAACTTGGAATTATCTTGCTAAAGCAAATCCTTGCTCCACATATCCATTATTTTCCCCATTTAACTTTTTTATTCCTTTTCCTGAGGCTGTTCAGTCCACTACTCTCTACACTGGCTGATAAATGTTTCCCAGAGTAGTCCCTTGGAAGAGTATAAAAAGGAGGAGGAGGAGGAGGAGAAGGAGAAGGAGAAGGAGAAGGAGAAAAAGAAGAAGAAGAAGAAGAAGAAGAAGAAGAACAACAACAACAACAACAACAACAACAACTTTATTTTTCTACCCTGCCTCCATCTCCCCAAAGGGACTTGAGGTAGCTTACATGGGGCCAAGCCCAAGGCAACATACAATTAAAAGCAGAACAATAACATATTAAAATAGCATAAAACTGCATAAACAATAATAAACAAGCATCATAAGCAACATCAGAGATAACCTCTAGACTCATTTTTTTCTCTTTTTTTGGAGGGGGAAAGGGCCAATATGCAAAACGAATCAAAGGATAGACTGATCAACAAGGTGGACAGAACATATAGTAGAATTGGAATTGAGCAATTAAACAGGATCATTTCAGCTTAACTTTAAAATGTAGTAATCAAATATAGGAATTTGAATTCAGGTCACTGTTAGTTTAAGTATAAAAAATTAAGTATAGAAAACTTAAATTTTGGAATTAGGGCCTCGTGTACACAGACTACTTAGGCTAGTTCTGAACCATCTTGGAAGAAACTGGTGTCACTGTGTGGGTTATTATTTTTATATTTGTGGGACAGGTTTGAGGTCAGGATGGTGATACATTAGCCATGGAATGTGCCCTCAAAATAGTTCCAGTATCTGCAGAGAATCTGGTGAGATGTCCAGATACTCCTTGGAGGCACACAAAGTACAACAAAGAAGCAGAAAGTGAGTTATAAGTGGAGGCATTCAATAACCCATCTTATTTACTTATTATTTATTTATTTATTTACTTTATTTGTATACCGCACTATCTCAGCCCGCAGGCGACTCAGTGCGGTTTACAACAGGTCAATATACAAGGTGCACAGCATTAGCATTAACATTTAAACAATAACTGAAGCAACTAAAACAATACAACAATACATCAGTAAATCAACATGACATCAATACATCCATATAACTAATCCAACACGTCTCATCAGTAAAGTCATGATCCGATCTCCTCGTCCATTATTCCAAGTTCCAAATTCCAAGTTCCAAACTCAGTCAATTGATTGCACTGCTTAATTGAACGCCTGTTCAAAGAGCCAGGTCTTCACTCTTCTCCTGAACGCCAGCAGGGAGGGGGCCGATCTAACGTCTGCGGGAAGGGCATTCCACAGCCGAGGGGCCACCACTGAGAAGGCCCTGTCTCTCGTCCCCGCCTGCCGTGCTTGTGAGGCTGGCAGGATCGAGAGCAGGGCCTCCCCGGACGATCTTAATGTCCTAACTGGTTCATAGGGGGTGATGCGTTCGGACAGATAGGTCGGGCCAGAACCGTTTAGGGCTTTAAAGGCTAAAACCAGCACTTTGAATTGTGCCCGGTAGCAAATTGGCAGCCAGTGGAGCTGGCGCAACAGAGGAGTGGTGTGCTCCCTGAGTGCCGCTCCTGTTAACAACCTGGCTGCCGATCGTTGGACCATTTGTAGCTTCCGAGCCGTCTGCAAAGGCAACCCCACGTAGAGAGCGTTGCAGTAATCTATACAGGATGTAACCAGTGCGTGGACTGGTTACATCCCGTATAGGCATTCTATTGGTCACATGCTGCACAGCTAAGTCAGGGGAAAGTCCGAAACAACCCCCCTGAAGTAATTATATATCAGGCACCTGACCTTGAAGTAAACACATCCAAATTTGGAAGTTAAAACATGCGTTAGAGCATTGGCTGACCAACAATTTGCATTTTGTGAAGTCAATTTTGCTTGATGTGGTTTACATTGCAACCACTCTGCACACATTCAAGGACAATTTTTGGACTTTCCCAACCTAGCTTAAATTGGTTTAAGCACTTTAAAGAGAGCTGCAGCACACTTTAATATGTGTAAGACAGCTGCTGCAGTTTGAAGTTAGCTTGAAACTGCCTGATATGACCAGTATAGACGAGCCCTAGAAGTCCCAGAATCCCCAAGCCAGCATAGTCAATATTTTCCAGCCATGCTGTCTATAGGACCTGTACAAAGGACTGAATTTGGGGTCTCCATGTGAGTCACCCCTGGGAAAACAGAGTTCTGTAATAGATCACAAACAGAAAGATGTCACAAAGTGTAAAATCTAAAGCAGATTTCCTGGACTTAGTGTCCTCCAGATGAGTTATACTACAATCCCCATCCTTTCTGGATAGCCTGTTGAAGAAAATGAAAGTTGTAGTCTCACAATTCTGAAAGCAGCAAATTTGATAAAGCTGACCTACAGTCTTTTGCAAGTGTTGAACAACATGTTCTCATTTTCTGTACTTCCCATCCACATGGCAGACATCGGACATCTCAATACAACCTGGCACATTACCTTTGGAAAGACTTCTCGCTCGCTGCAACCATACAAGAGTGGTGATATTAGATCTCCTGATAGCAATTCTGAGGAATTCTGCTTTTCAGGATTTTGCAGCCTCCGTTCAATAGAGGCTCAACATCACCAATTCTTATGCATTTCGAAACGAGTTAGAACATGTTGATGTTCTGTTCCACAACTAAAGCAACAATGAGCATCAAAAGCAGATTGACAAAATTATATTTTGCATTACCCTCTTACTGGAACAGTGTGTCATGCTTCCAGCTTCCGGGCTACACCCTCAAATAGCTAGGGCAAACAGGATTGTGTCACTGTAATGTCATTACCTCATATGTATAGACAGAAAGTTTGTCCATCTGTGAAGGAACAAAGTATGATGGAGATAATTATAAATTCACTTTGCTTAGGAAGAAAGACATGGTCTCACACATTATTGTCTTCCTATATTTCTCCTGCACATTACCCCATATGGCTTACTGAGTTTTTAGCAATGCAAGATTGAATATGTCATAGTAAGGACAGTGCCTCACACATTTTCATATAATTGCAGAATTGGAAGAGACCTCTAGTTGATTCAGAAAAATCATGAGAGATCCTGTTCAAAAACTAGAACATTTCTTACAGACAAGATGTTCCATCTAATGTTTAGGTTGAGCCTGTTTTCTTGTAATTTAGTCTATACTTCAGTCTTACCTTTAATCTATATTTCAGTCTTTGAAGCAACAGAATACAAAATCGCATAATCTTCTATTGCAAAGCCCTTCAAGTATTTACACACTGCCAACTTATCAGCTCTAGGGCTTTTCTCCTCCAAGCTGAACTTTGTGGCTTCTACAATGGACACACCTTTGTTAATAAAGTTGGATTATATGGCGCTTAATGCTGGTGGCAAGGCTGAAAACTTTGAACACTTTTCCCAAAACTGCAAATCCCAAGAATCCATGGGGTAGAATCATGACAATTAACATGAAAGTTATATTTGTCTACTATGAAAGGGCTCAAGGACATCAGAATCTCCTTGAAACAGTAGAACTGTGCTTCTTGATCTGATTGTCCTGCTCTAGTTCTCACAAATTTCAAAAGCAGGAGTAAACATTTACAGTTTTCTCTATAAGGCACAAGCAAAGACGAGCTACATGTCTTTATCAGGTCTAAAGATGCTGACCTGTCTGTTTTGTGCAAATATCAAATAAATTTACCAATAATAGAAGGGGATGCATCTACATTTCCTATTGCTTTGGAAGAGAACTACGGCAGAGCCACACATTCTCAATTTCCCTCTTTAGACACACATTTTCTCAATGCTAACCCTTCCCTCCCAAAACTGAGATACTAGCTCATAACTTGTGCAGAAATTATATATAATCATCCAGGCAAAGAGACTGAGACTATAATTAAAGTGAACTAATACAAACAATCTTTATTATAACAATAAAATCTAATTCAAAAGAAATATACAAACAATTAATGGGATATATGTCAATGCAACAAAATGCATGTATAGTGCATGCTAGATAAGACTCAGTATTAGCTAGATAACTATCTATTTCCCACCAACTGTGATGATGACTGCTTTGAGCCCTATATGTTAGAATAGAAAAAGTCACTCTACAATTTCTCCTTTTTTGCAAGCAATGTGTTACAGAAGCGTTAGCAAAAATCTTGGTCATCTGGACTAGTTACACTCTTGTTTCTTCATCATATTGAAGGAGCTGAACTCAGGAAAGGAAATTTTTTACTTGAATAATGAATAGCTTCTGCTGACCTCTGTAACTTAGGCAAACCACTGATCTTTGCACGAAAACTACTGATCTTTGTACTTTGAACAATTTTCTGACCCAGACACTTGAAATTTGTGTGACTTTTAATCATGGGACATCTGTTAAGTAATGGCTACCCCAAATAAGGTAATGCCAGCCTTGTTAAGAAGTATGTATGAAGTCAAGACTGTGCATGTCTGTAACAATGTTTTACACTGACTCTGCACTCAATGTAGGTGTGGCAGTTTTGATCCAGCTTTTCAGCTGGCCTGTCACCATTTACTTTTTGCAAACAGTAAATTACCTTGGACTCAAAAAATCTGCTGTCCATCTGCTTCCTCTGCCTCTGTGCCAAAATGAAAGTTTTACAATAAATTTGCATATATTTTAAGGCCAGTGTGAAGTGGCAGCTGAGTGAGACAATGTGAAGAGGGATGGATGGAAGGCTATATCCCACAATGGTTCTCAATTTATGGGTCCCTAGGTATTTTGTCCTACAACTCCCAGACATTACAGCCAGTTTACCAGCTGTTAGGATTTCTAAGAGTTGTAGGCCAAAACATTTGGGGATTCACAGGTTGAGAATCACTGCTATATGGGGATATGAAAGGCTACCTGTACTTTTCTTCTCAGTCAGCCTTTCAAATCCACGGGTTCCGTGTTCTTGTATTCAACCAAGTACAACTCAAACATACAGCCCGAAAAACCTACAACAATCCAGTGATTCCAGCCATGAAAGCCTTCAACAATACAACTCAAAAGTATTTTTAAAAATTCCAAAAGTAGTCCTTGATTTTGCTATGCTCTAAATAGTATACTGATGTAAAGGAATATCCTGTTGTCATTTCCTGCTGTTTCACAGATCCTTGGGCTCTCTTCAGTAGCATTTTGTAAAGATTACAGCCTGGCATATCTGAAGATTTTGCATCTGTGGATTATCCATGCATGGCTGAAAATATGCCCCAAAAATCTCAAAGGCGAACCTTGATTTTGCTATTTGACATAATGAATGACATTTGATGTAATGAATTCCATTGTATAGACTGGGACTTAAGTGTCCACAAATTTTAGTATCCATAGCAAGAGCTGGAACAGGACTATTGTCCTTATTGTATTGGTTCCTTTTCCTGAACAGTAGCGGCTTAGTCCAAAGAGAGAGAATACATATAGCACTTATTTAGAAGAAATGCTCCCTCAAGTGGTGAGAATGATGTTTAATCTTAAACAGTTTATTTCTTTCCTCCTTCCATGCAGATATCTGGAAATATAGGCCTATTGTGAAGCAATAGAATTTGTTGTAGCTGAAATTTCTATAAGCAGCATATAATGTGAATGAAAAACAGAAGATCAACTTCTCTATTTAGAATATGGACAGCAATGATAGTGTACATGCAGCAGCTTGTCTCAGTTAGTCATAAGCTTCACTAGTCTGCCTTGAATGGGCGGTATCTGAACTTACTCTTGAACCATGAGAGTTTCTACAATTCTTGTATCTCACACAGCACAGGCCAGCTATTATTTTCACAAAGTAATTTCTAAACTTAACCCCAATAAATGCATAAAGCACAGGGTTCATACAACAATGGAGGAAGGCAAATGTTTCTGTTATGTATTTTGCATAGGTCATTTGCTTGTCACCCTGGCAGTCCTTATCCAATGTTTTCATCGATGCAGCTTTCATGAGGAGAACCATGTTATAGGGAACTTGGCATATTAGGAAAACAGTCACAATCGAGACTACCACACGAATGGCTTTGCTTCTTTTCGAGTTGTGAGCCTGCACTAGTGTTTTGACAATGAAGGTATAACAAAAAACCATAAACAGCATGGGGATGAAAAACCCAAATAAAAGCTGGATGGTGATTATCAACAATTTCAATGTGACATCAAATTCTGTGCTGGATTTGTGTTCACAAATGTTCTCTGACACATTGGTTGATGGTGCATAGCTTCCACTAAATATGAAAGTAGGGCAGGAAATTAAAATGGATGCTACCCACACAGTCAAACAGATCACTTTCCTGTAGGCTAGAGTCCTTGATCGAAACTTAAATGATCTGGTTGCTTGCACAATGGAAATGTATCGGTCCATGCTTATACAAGCCAGGAGCAACATGCCGCAAACAAAGTTATGTGCATAGATACCTTTGATGAGCTTGCACATGAAATCACCAAAGATCCAGTTGTTCATAGCATAATTTACTGCCCAGAAAGGGAGAGTAAGAACAAACAATATGTCTACAATTGCCATATTGCATAGATATAAGTCAGTCATAGATTCAGTCTTCTTGTATAAAGAAAATGTAATCACTACAAATATATTACCCACAAGGCCAAACACACATATCAGTGAGTAGGCAACAGGAAGAAACATTTTTGTGAAGTTTCGGACTTCATTCTTGTCACACGGCGTCGAAATATCCAGGCTATAGGAATAATCAAAAATGGTAGTTTCTTCCTGAAAATGACAATGAAACAAGTTAAGGTTTGTCAGCGTAGTTCAATAAATTCTGCTCAAAGCAATGAAAATTCATAGAAGTACATACACTGAGTGAACAAAAAGTTCACTCACAGGGCCATTCCCTTCCAACCTCAAGACAAAATCCCCCTTGTTTTCAAGAAAGGCTTTGGGCGTAACACATGGGGGTGTGTGACTGCAATGGAATGGGGGGGGGGGTCTTAATTTTGGATTCAACACTAGCTTCATCATCAGATATTGAACTGGTCAGGAGACTTTGGTTGTCTTAGCACCAGTTATTTATGTTGTTTCATCATTTTGTTGCCAGAGATGGGGAGAGATGTTTATGGGATCCTCTGTGTATATCCTATAATTTCTGGTACTATTCACGTTGATTCGAGTGATGGGATGGATATCATCTGTTGGTGTGCATCAGGAAGCAAATTATCTTAGATCAGCACTGTTTTTCCCCCATTCAATATTTGTACTGAAAACGGTTTGGCTAGATAGCTCATTCATTTTTTTTTGACAGGTTGATCATTCCTTATCCAAAGCTGAAATAGAGCAAACTCCAAAATTGTCCACATGGGTGTCTGAGACAGCAACACCTTTGCTTCAATGTAGACAATGGTTCAATGTAGAGAATTGTCATTTCATGTGTAGAAGTATTACAAACATTGTGTACAAAATGACCTTCGGCGTTATGAATAATAGGCTCTGTAAATTTGTTCTTAAGTTGCATTTCTGTATAAGTTGGAACAGGTACTATTTTAAGTGTAACTCCAGCCATTTTTTTTTTTTGAAAAAGTTTTGAATAGCACAGGAGAACACTCCTATAACATCTGTTTTGCTGTTTATAGCCTTGTTCAGAGGATTTCACCTCATTTTCTGTTCCTGTGACAATTGGATTTGGAAAAGGTTGGCTTGTAGTGGAAACAAGAATTGGTGATAAAGCTTCAGTGGAGGTTTTTCTTGTGATAGCTCTAACAGGAGTGACTTTCCCTTCTGAGGGGTAGATTTCCTCTCACTCCCTTTGTCTCACCCCCATTTGTAACTAGGAATCGTATGTCAATCAGATGTTTGTAACTCGGTGACTGCTTATATAAGGTGTATATTCATCATAAATGAATTTCATATTTAGATTTGTGCCCCTTCTCCAAGATATCTCATTATGTTTGCATATGCAAAATACTAGGGCTGGTCAATTCGTTTCGTTAATTCGTAATTCGTTAAAAAATTCGTTAATTTTTGAATTACGAAACGATTACAAAACTTTTTTTTAACCTGGAAGTGTTTTTAAATATCGAAACGGCAGGCGCCAAAAAATTTTGTATTTCCGTCCATTTCGGAAATACGTAAGATGGCCGCCTGCCGATGCTTGCTGGGAGCTCTCCTCTCTCGGCGCCGGCTGAGCAAGTGAGCGAGAGGGCGAGCGAGAGGGGCGAGTGAGCGGCGAGCCAGAGGGGCGAGCGAGCGGCGAGCTAGAGGGCCCGCCAGAGTGAGTGCCTGCCTTCCCTCCTTAATAATAATTTTAATTTCTCCTCCCTATTCTACTAAATTAATAATTAAATTTAAAAAATATTTTAAAAATATTGAAAAAAAAGGGCGCCATCTTTACAAAATGTTTTGTAAATATTTACGAAATTTCGTAAATACCGAACTTTTTTTTTGAAAATTTTGTAATTATTTTAAATATCGAAACAAAAAAAACCCCCAATTACAAATCGATTTTAGAAACAAATTTTTGCGTTGTTACCCAGGCCTAGCAAATACAGGTATTCCAGTGTTCCCCCTTTCTCAAAATCTAAGGACCTCACCAGATGGGCAGGGGTAAAGTTGAGGGGGGGGGGGGCAGCAAAAGGGACTATCAGGCTCTGTGTCCTCCCATCAGTATCTATTTTCTGTCTTCCCACGTTGTTTCCCCCTTCAGATCCATCTTTCCTTGCTACCCCTTTGCTTCTTCAGTGAGGGTTTGGGTAACACCAGACTCCTCTAGAGGCACTCCGGGCTCCTGAAATTGAGCCCCATGCAGTCCCACCAGAAGTGGCCCAATGTAATGTCATGGGCTCCATGAGACTCTGTTGTGGCAGTGGAAAGAGGTGGGGAGAAGACGCTCCTCTCTCTGTATCTGATGAGGTCCTAAAATACTTCTGGTCACAAGCATTTCAGGTAAGGGATATTCAGCCTGAATGTATCTGACAGACTTGTCTGACACTCGGAAAACCACTGTACTACAGATTTGACAGTGACAAGGTGAGGTTCCTTCCTCTCAGTGCCCTATTTCTTCCTGTTGCTAGAGGAGAGCAGGGTTCCTCTGTCTTTCTTGCTTGAAACACAAACACATATATACAAGAGAAGGAGAAGAGTAGGTAGGAAACAACAGAGTGTGAAAATATACTGATTTTTTAAAATAAGGAATAAAGGAGTGCTGTCAGGAGGTAGTTTTATTTACTAATACAGTATAATTTGTCTGGGAGCACTATCGGGAGACATCTTAGTATGGGCAGCTGCTCTCGCTGCTTTACTTACCTACTTCACCCCACCAGAAAATTTTACACATGTTAAGTGTGTTTGCCCCCTCCCAAAAAGCTAATCAATTTTTTCTTAATTCTCTAAATTTCTAGCATAGCAGAAAAAGAAACACTGAAAATATTTGAATCCTTTTAATGATTGAATCCTTTGGGTTTAAATGTACATATTGTATGATTTTTTTAAGCATGTCCTGCTTTAAATATCCTTTAGGAGAGATGAAGTGGAGTATAAATACTACTGCTTCTACTATTACTACTACTACTAATTGCTTAGTCCTTCAAATTTTATATCATCTGAGCTTGAAGAAAAGATCTGGAATACTTAAATCTTTACATATTTGTAAACACTTAAGGATTAAAAATGTTACTCAACTTCAAATTTTGTTTCTCTTGTACCTACTTCTTAAACAGTGCATTTTAATGTTGAGACA